>NW_011494611.1:2323841-2324959 GCF_000754665.1 Bison bison bison
AACAATTATCAGCTAAAAACTTAATGTGCCCTAAATACACAGCTAGCCATGACCTCAAGAAGCTCATGCCCTAGTGTAGGAGAGAACAAGGAACCAGATGATTCAGGAAAGGATGAAGGGAGCATCACATGTGAGTCTCCCAGAAGAAGGGACCACTGAACTGGTCCTCCCAGGCTGAATAAGAGTCAGCCTAGCAAAGAGAGTTTCAAGTAGAGGAGGGAGCACAGCCAAAGGCCTGAGCTACCAAGCAGACTAATGCACTGGGGAAACCGATGGGGGTTCAGTTTGAATAAGAGAAGAGCACTGTGGGTGACAGGCAGAGACCAAGGGGTGCAAAGACAGCTGAGCCTGAAGAAGTAGACGGAGCCAGGGACGAGAAGTATTTCAGGTCATGTCGGTGACTGTGGACTTTCTCTAGGAGTCCTGAGGCGCCATGAATGGGCTTGAAACAGCAGAAGAACTTAATATGATTTCAAGCTTGGCAAGATTATGCTGGCTACACTCAGGAGAAAGAATTGGTTAGGAGCCAAGAGTGGAGTCAGGAAGATCTATTGGGAGGCTAGTGGCCTGGGCTAAAGTTTTATCAGAGTGACAGAGAGGAGCATGAAGACCAGAGATATGAAGCAGGCTTTGACAACTGAGAGAATACAGTGATTGGAGGAGAACATGCAAGTATGATGTCCAGGTTCTGGTTGAAGCAACTGATGCATAGTAGTGCTGCTTTTGACTACGCCAAAGCATTTGACTGTGTGGATCACAATAAACTGTAAAATTCTGAAGGACATGGGAATACCGGACCACCTGACCTGCCTCTTGAGAAACCTATATGCAGGTCAGGAAGCAACAGTTAAAACTGGACATGGAACAACAGACTGGTTCCAAATAGGAAAAGGAGTATGTCAAGGCTATATATTCTCACCCTGCTTATTTAACTTATATGCAGAGTACATCATGAGAAATGGTGGGCTGGAAGAAGCACAAGCTGGAATCAAGACTGCTGGGAGAAATATCAATAACCTCAGATATGCAGATGACACCACCCTTATGGCAGAAAGTGAAGAGGAACTAAAGAGCCTCTTGATGAAAGTGAAAGAGGAGAGTGAAAAAGTTGGCTTAAA
>NW_011494611.1:2325059-2328970 GCF_000754665.1 Bison bison bison
CTGGGAGAAATATCAATAACCTCAGATATGCAGATGACACCACCCTTATGGCAGAAAGTGAAGAGGAACTAAAGAGCCTCTTGATGAAAGTGAAAGAGGAGAGTGAAAAAGTTGGCTTAAAGCTCAACATTCAGAAAACAAAGATCATGGCATCTGCTCCCATTACTTCATGGGAAATAGATGTGGAAACAGTGTCAGACTTTATTTTTGGGGGGCTCCAAAATCACTGCAGATGGTGACTGCAGCCATGAAATCAAAAGATGCTTACTCTTTGGAAGGAAAGTTATGACCAACCTAGATAGCATATTGAAAAGCAGACATATTACTTTGCCAACAAAGGTTCGTCTAGTCAAGGCTATAGTTTTTCCAGTGGTCATGTATGGATGTGAGAGTTGGACTGTGAAAACAGCTGAGCACCGAAGAATTGATGCTTTTAAACTGTGGTGTTGGAGAAGACTCTTGAGAGTGCCTTGGACTGCAAGGAGATCCAATTAGTCCATTCTAAAGGGGATCAGTCCTGGGTGTTCTTTGGAAGGACTGATGCTGAAGCTGAAACTCCAATACGTTGACCACCTCACACGAAGAGTTGACTCATTAGAAAAGACTGATGCTGGGAGGGATTGGGGGCAGGAGGATAAGGGGACGACAGAGGATGAGATGGCTGGATGGCATCACCAACTCAATGGACATGAGTTTGAGTGAACTCTGGGAGTTGGTAATGGACAGGGAGGCCTGGTGTGCTGTGATTCATGAGGTCGCAAACAGTCGGACACGACTGAGAGACTAAACTGAACTGAGTGTTACTCTCAAAGCTAGATGACCCCAGGGGTAAAACAAGTATGGCTCAGGGAATAGCAAGGTGGTATATTTAATACTGTACATTATTTATATACCATTCATAACCACCCTGTAAGATAACACTCTTCCCATCTCATAAACGGAGACATTAACAAAAAGCCATAAAGTCAGGAAGAAGAACTCCTCTTGGCTGCAAGAGCCCCCAGGAACAATGAATCCTCAACAGGCCAAATTGCCAAGACCAGCTGGAGGTTGATTATCATTCATATCACCCTGGAAGCTCACACTTCTTGTTTAGGGGAACAAAGGAAGAAAATCCAAGAGAGATCACCCAGCGTCATTTCTGTCTATCTCAAATTCCCCACCAGACTGGGTTGGGGCCTGGACTTTCTTTAGCTCCACCACACCATTTGCCAACCTTTTACCCACAGTTAAAACAGTCCCTGTACATAGGGAGGAAAATCAGGCAAAAGGTAGCACTTCCTCTTATGGGAGAATTATCCCCACCTACTCCCTAGACTCACCTTGCACACTCATGGCTTCTTGGTCACTGCTGAAGTCTTAGTGTCATAGCAATATCCACTCCCCTTGCTTCTTCTAGCAATCATGCCAAAAAGAAGTAACATGCCATCACAACCGTTAAACCACTGCTCTCGGCTCAGAGCTGGGCTTAGGTCAACTCATGCTCTCTGACATCTGTAACTTCCAGAATTTTTGCAGTATGCAGGCCTCAACATTCTTCCTTTCTCAGCAAATGCAATCAACTGCCAGATCTATATCAAACACCTACCATATGCTGGCCATCATGCCTGGAGCAATGGAAAGCTCAAAGATAAAGACTCATTAACATCCAGGGCAGTTTTGTGTACAGAACCCAAATTAAAGTCATAAATTCAAAAGAAGGGGAATCCAAACATTTTTGAGCACCCACTATATGCCAGATACTATATGAGGATTCTCACATGGCATCTCATCAATCCTCACAATAAGCCATAAAATAGAACTTATTTTCCATGTTGTACATACAGTGGGAGAAGAGACTCAGAGCGCCAAAGACCTTGAAGAAATTCATTTCTCTGCTTCCTGTTCATACATGTAGACTCCTTTTCCTGGACTCGCTTGCAGGTATGGTTGGAAGTATGAGTCCTAGCTAGCAAAAGCCCTGGCCCACAAAAAACCTGTGTGAGTCTTCATTTTACCTCATCTCTATGTCTTGGCCAGAGGAATCCTGGAAGTCACAGGTTGAAGATGACATGTTAATAAATGATTTCTAGAATCACCTTATAGATAGAGTACTGTCTCACTGCACTTTGAGAAGTAAAATTCTACTGTCAGAAGACACAAAAGTTTAAGGTTTACCCATTACTGCAGCTAAAATTTGTTGATGGCTTAACACCACCAGAGTTTATTTCTGGTTCATACTACATGTTCAGTGTGGATCCCCAGTAGTTTGACATACATCACTTCTGGTCATATTTCTTTAGTCAAAGAAAGTAATATCACTACATTTAAACTCAGAGTTAGAGGAAATATAATTCTACCATATATCCAGAAAGCAAAGATCTGGAAATATCTGATAAACAGTGCTCACAGCTCCTTGAAAATATGAAGGTCCTGGATATCAAAGCAGAGAAATATATGCACATTTGGGAAATATTTTTATTAGAGGATTAAACATCTGAGTCTTTTAAGAAAGAGTTTTTATTTTTACCAGATATGGGGCAGAAATATAGACCGAAACCCTGATGAGAACTTTTGAAAAGGTAGTTTGTATATGGGTGTTTGGGGAATTTTAGGAATGTGGTGCCCAGATGGTAAAGAATATGCCTGCAATGCAACAGACCTGGGTTTGATCCCTGGGTTGGGAAGATCCCTTGGAGGAGGGCATGGCAACCCACCCCAGTACTCTTGCCTGGAGAATCCCATGGACAGAGGAGCCTGGTGGGCTACAGTCCATAGGGTCGCAGAGTTGGACATGACTGAGAGATGAAGCACAGCACATATACCCTTTTCATTTTTTTTACAAGAATTATATAACATTTAAGTCTTTGGTTCTGGCTCCCAACAAATTCAGAATCTGTCCCCATGAAGTATGTCATATTGAAGAAGTCGTCTGGCCCTATGTTAGCCTTTCTCATCTTTAAGAGGAAAACGATAGCAACAGGTATCTTATAAATTGTTGAGGTTAAATATCATTCTAGCACAAGCTGCAGACTTCCAAAGAATAGCAAGGAGAGATAAGAAAGCCTTCTTCAATGATCAATGCAAAGAAACAGAGGAAAACAATAGAATGGGAAAGACTAGAGATCTCCTTAAGAAAATTAGAGATACCAAGGGAACATTTCATGCAAAGATGGGCACAATAAAGGACAGAAATGGTATGAACCTAACAGAAGCAGAAGGTATTAAGAAGAGGTGGCAAGAATACACAGAAGAACTGTACCGAAAAGAGCTTCATGACCCAGATAATCACGATGGTGTGATCACTCACCTAAAGCCAGACATCCTGGAATGTGAAGTCAAGTGGGCCTTAGAAAGCATCACTACAAATAAAGCTAGTGGAGGTGATGGAATTCCAGTTGATCTATTTCAAATCCTAAAAGATGATGCTGTGAAAGTGCTGCACTCAATATGCCAGCAAATTTGGAAAACTCAGCAGTGGTCACAGGACTGGAAAAGGTCAGTTTTCATTCCAATCCCAAAGAAGGGCAATGGCAAAGAATGTTCAAACTACCACACAATTACACTCATCTTACACACTAGCAAAATAATGCTCAAAATTCTCCAAGCCAGGCTTCAACAGTACGTGAACTGAGAACTTCCAGATGTTCAAGCTGGATTTAGAAGAGGCAGAGGAACCAGAGATCAAATTGCCAAAAAACACTGGATCATCAAAAAAGCAAGAGAACTGAAAAAAAAAATCTACCTCTGCTTTATTGATTACACTGAAGCCTCTGACTGTGTAGAACACAACAAGCTGTGAAAAATTCTTCAAGAGATGGGAATACCAGACCACCTCACCAACCTCCTGAGAAATCTGTATGCAGGTCAGGAAGCAACAGTTAGAACTGGACATGGAACAATGGACTGGTTTCAAGTTGGGAAAGGAGTAA
>NW_011494611.1:2329189-2335881 GCF_000754665.1 Bison bison bison
TCCAGGAGTTATGTATGGATGTGAGAGTTGGACTATAAAGAAGGCTGAACACTGAAGAATTGATGCTTTTGAACTGTGGTGTTGGAGAAGACTCTTGAGAGTCCCTTGGACTGCAAGGAGATCCAACCAGTCAATCCTAAAGGAAATCAGTCCTGAATGTCCATTGGAAGGACTGATGCTGAAGCTCAAACTCCAATAGTTTGGCCAGCTAATATGAAGAGCTGACTCATTGGAAAAGACCATGATGCTGGGAAAGATTGAAGGCAGGAGGAGAAGGGGACGACAGAGGATGAGATGGTTGGATTGCATCACTGACTCTATGGACATGGGTTTGAGCATGCCTGGGAGTTGGTGATGGACAGGGAAGTCTGGTGTGCTGCAGTCCATGGGGTCACAAACAGCTGAATACCAACAAATGATTTAATACATGTAAAAGCCCTTAGTAAATTATTTTAAAAAACTATCAGTCACTGTTAAATACTCAAGCATTCACAAACATATATACATTCTTCATAGTGCTGTTTGTAACAGAAATTTTGAAATTCTTTACTGCTCCATCAATGTAAAAATTATCACATGTGTGTGTAGAGAGCCAGAGCAGAAGAAAGAATACCAAACGTTTATTTTTTTAAAATAGGACAAAATCATATATATTGATCTGGAAAGATATCCAAAATATACTGTGGAATTGTCTAAGTACAAAAGCAAGCTGCAAAACACAATGCATAGCTTGGTTTCAAGAGTGTGTATATATATACAAATTGCAATAAGTATCTCAAGTCATAATAAGTCCTATAAAATATATTAAAGATTATGTCATAGAGAGCAATTGGTTGGGAATGGGATGCTATTTTAAACTAAGTGATCAGAAAGGGTTTCTCTGATCTGAGCTGTGAATGATTAAAAAATTATAAATAAAAAACTAATCACACCCCAGCACCCAGATATTGGTATGTAATACTATTCTTAAATAAAACAACAACAACAATAAAAAAAAAAAAAAACAGGACTTCTTGGAGGAATGACCAATTTTCCAATGGCAGAAAATAGGGAGGATGAACCTGCAGCATGATGTAGTGCCAAAAAGTAAGAAAATGCTCAAGAAACAAAAGAATGGAGGCATGTCCAAGGAATATAGTCAGTCAGTTCAGTTGCTCAATTGTGTCAGACTCTTTGTGAACCCATGAACTGCAGCACTCCAGGCCTCCCTGTCCATCACCAACTCCCCGAGTGCACCCAAACCCATGTCCATTGAGTCACTGATGCCATCCAACCATCTCATCCTCTGTTGTCCCCTTCTCCTCCTGCCCTCAGTCTTTCCCAGCATCACGGTCTTTTCAAATGAGTCCCATCAGGTGGCCAAAGTACTGGAGTTTCAGCTTCAGCATTAGTCCTACCAATGAACACCCAGGACTGATCTCCTTTAGGATGGACTAGTTGGATCTCCCTGCAGTCCAAGGGACTCTCAATAGTCTTCTCCAACACCACAGTTCAAAAGCATCAATTATTCGGCACTCAGCTGACTAAAAGAGCTCCCAAGGCCAAAGCTGGAACATTCAGCAGCAAAATAGGAAAGTTAGTATTGGAGTCACCTCAAAGTTTAAGCTAACAGATATGAGTCTATACTGATATGAATGAGTAAATAAACAAATGCAGGAAGATAGACAAATCTCCCATAGTAAGAAATTCCAGATGACCCACATGGATATTGTACCCTCAAGGAAGTGGCGCATAATTCCATAACACTTTGAGTGTGGGCTAAGCAAAGCAGCTTCCTTCCTGACAGCAGAGTATCGAAATGGGGGGAAATGGTTAACTTTATAGGAAGCAATCTGACAAGCATTATCTCAGCCAAGGATCATCAGTGATAAGTCACAATGATAAAAGGTACCCTTGATATAATGAAAACAGCATATCACCTCTACAGTCTTTCTCTCAAAACCTATAACCCCAGTCTAATTACAGAAAAACATCAGATAAATCCCAACTGAAGGAATATCTATGAAAAAAACCTGACCTCAGAACTATCTAGATCATCAAAACCGAGGAAAGTCAGAAAATGTCACAGTAGAAAGGAGCCTTAAAAAAAGAAAACCAAACAAACAAACAAACAAAAATCCACAAAAAACAAAAAACCACTAAATGTAATGTGGTATCCTGAATGGGGGTCCTTGAATAACAACAAAAAGTTCTTGGGGGAAAACAGAGGAATTCAAATTTTAAAGGACTTTACTTAATATTGTTTCAGTATTATTTCACAGTTGCAATAAATGTACCATACTAAATCAGGGAAACTGTACTATCTTTGCAACTTCTCTGTTAATCTTAACAAAAGAAGGTATTTCTCAAATTGAACAGGAAAAGAGAGAAACTGTGATAAATTCATGCAATTAAATACTATTCAACAATTAAAAGAAACAAATTAATAATAGCTGTTATAACATAGCTGTATCTTAAGGATACTGTACTAAGAAAAACAAGCAAAACGCACCAAAATTACAAACTGCATGATTCCATTTACAAGGCCTTCTAGTGTAGGCAAAACAGCCTGTGGCAGTAGGTGTGAAATCAGTGGGTGTTTGGGGAATACCATGTGGGCAAGAACTGACTAGGCAGAGACGTGAGGAAATTTTCTGGGTTGATGGAAATGTTTGGTGTCTTGATGTATACTTATCAAAATTTCTTGAATGGGACACTTAAGATCTGAATTTAAAATATATATTAAATATACATTATAAATAAGTTTAAAATATACATTATAAATAAATATATTATTTATATAATATATTCTATAATATAGATAAATTATATAAGTATATACTATATATCTATATAATATAGATATATAATATATTTTAATTTATAAAAATATAAAGTATAAATTTAAAATATATAAAATATTTTAAAATTTAAAGTATACTCAATCAATTTTAAAATACATTATAATTTAAAATATATAAACATAATTAAAATTTTAAAGTATATAAAATCAATTTTAACTATTGTGGAAGGAAGGAAAAAAGAAAGTGAGAGAGGGAGAGGGGGAAAAAAAGGAGAGAGGGAAAAGATGTTTTTGAAGCCTAGGACATTTGCATTATAAGAAAAATTAAAATTGTGTAAAAATTGTGTTTAATTCATTTAGACAAAAGCACTTGTTTTTAACCTTCCAGACACAAACATAACAAAAATGGGATCATATTGCTCATATTAGTTTGTAGTCATTTTCTAAATTAACCATATAGCTTATAATTTTCCTTCAATACCACAGCACCTCCTGGAATACAAACATTGTACAATACAATTTTACCATATAACCTTGTAGAGATATGTGGCAAAACCTGCTGGCTCCCTCGTTAGTGATATTTCAAGGGGCCCTTGAGCAGGAATAGTTCTAAAGAAATCAGTGACTAGATAATCCATGTCCACTTGGATACTTTCCTGAAACGGACTCGCTTTAGAATGCATCCTCAGTCAAGGCAAGGCTTTGGGCTTATCTTTTGGGTCCCCACTTTCCCTTTCAAAATCACTCTTTTCTCTCTGTCAATAGAAAGACACACTTTTCATCCATCCTGAGTATGGTGGTGATAATGGTGGTGGTGGTGATGATGATGCAGGTCGTCAAAAGGGAAAATTCTAAATGTTGGAGTCAACTTTGCGATCAATGGAGCTAATAAGTGCATAACAAACCCCTTTACAAGTCAGGTGGTTTTCAATTCTTCTTTTCAACAAAACTGAGAGTGAGTTGTCAACTGAGAGATGATTAAACATAAGTTGTGATGGTAGACTGTAATTTTTCACATTCCCTCAGAAGAGTCCAGGGAATTGAGTAACATAGCTCTAAAATAGTTCCCTCCATTTCCATTGATTTATGGAACAAGGCTTTTCACTGCCTGAATCTATGAAAATAAAATCAGAAATATAATTGATGTTATGCTTACACTTCCTATCACTAATAGTCATACACAGATACAGAAATTAATTTTTTAAAAGCCTCATCCCTCTTGTTAAAAGACACATTTTTGTTTCATATTTGCCAAAATATATGCTATGCTTTTACTATTTTAATTAATTGTATAGCACCAATAGCTACAATGATAATTCAAAGAAACATTTTAATACTTAAATTAAAATTTCCATTTCTATAAATGTTATTTATAGAGACACAATAAAGTGATCAATAAAAATGCTGAAGCAGGAAAATACATATTAGAAAAAAATCTTTAGAGGAAGCAGAATGAGAAAAGGAATGACAGAAAATTTCCAGCTGTTTAAAAACTTGTTTATTTTTTAGATGGAGGATGGCAGCTATCATTTTGCAATGGTATTTACATTCCATTGGGCCTATCTTAATAGGTAACACAAGAGTTTTATTTTTTACACCAATATTTACAATAAGCCAGAAATTTTATTCTTAACATTCCTATATGACTGTGATAAAAAATAAAAGCTAAAAATTTCAGGGACAATCTAAAACTGTACAAAGTAGTCTATAATTTTTCAAAATTCTTTTAAAGGATATGTGAGCAAAAATGTCTGAAGACCTTACATCTGCCCAACACATATTCACTCATTCTTCCTTTTATTTCTTATACCAGAATTGCTGGCAACATGCCCGGCTGAAAATCCACCCTTCCAACTCTCCTGGCAAATATGTATGGACAAGTGACTAGATGCCAGCTAACGACACACTAAATTTTGCCATTCCTGCCTTCCACATGAGGTGTGGATACAATGGCTGGAGCTCCAGCAGCCACTTTGGACCATGCACTAAGAACTGCGGTATTGAAAGACAGAAGGAACCTGGGTTCCAGATGACCGTCACTCCTCTTTACCAACACTAAACTCCCTACATCCAAGTTTATTTTAGGGGGGAAAATTCCATACATGTCTAAGTCACTATTATTTGGGGATTCCTGCTATACACAGCCAAATACGGTCCTGCCTGGTAGAAGGGCTACAGCATGTTTCATATAATCAATCAATTATTAAACATTCAGGTTTTTCAGATTTTTCTATTTATTGTAAACCATACTGTGATCCTTCTTAGATAAATCTTCAGACACATACATAGTAATTTTTCTAGAAGACAGTCTCAAAAAGTAAATTCTGGGTCAAAAATGTCTTGATACATACTGCATTTTTTTCTTCAAAAAGGTTAATTTACACCCACATCAATGGTGTATGAAATGACAAGAACTCCACACAACTTCATTATCATTGGATAGTTTTTCTCTTAAATACTGCAAAGTGATAGAGAAGAAAAAGTCTATTTGTACTGCTTGTTAACTAATAAAGTTATGCTCTTTTCCAGTGGCATTTCTTAATGACATTCTCTTTTATCTTTTTAATTTAGAAAAAGAGTTAAAACTATTTTACTCCAAATTAAGTTAAAGTTGGATAACTAGAGGTAAAGCTACCTTTGAGGTATCCGTTTATATAAAGCTCCATGGCAACAGAGTAGTTGTCTGTCTTATACTGTGCTCTGTGCCTGGCGCGTAGTAGGCACTCACTAAATAATCGCTGGATATATGTAAGCTGCCCTGTTACTCCATGACTCTGAGCAGTTAATTTTCTGCTCTGGGCCTCAGTTTTCTGTTTAATAAACTAATGAGATTAGATGAGTCTATGTCATGGTCTTTTCCAACAATTTTTTATTCGAAGAAAGTCAGATCCAAGTAATGCCTACAGCGTGTCAAGTGGAAAATACTCCCTTCCTTCAGGGCTATTTATATTTGTTGGAAAGACCCAGAGGCACAAGGGGATAAAATAAATAGAAACTAAGAATTCGCATTCTTTTTTGTTCCTCTTCTATGGTTCAGTTCAGTTCAGTCACTCAGTCGTGTCCGACTCTTTGAGACCCCATGAATCGCAGCACATTAGGCCTCCCTGTCCATCACCAACTCCCGGAGTCCACTCAAACTCATGTCCATCAAGTCAGTGATGCCATCCAGCCATCTCATCCTCTGTCGTCCCCTTCTCCTCCTGCCCCCACTCCCTCCCAGCATCAGAGTCTTTTCCAATGAGTCAACTCTTCGCATGAGGTGGCCAAAGTACTGGAGTTTCAGCTTTAACATCATTCCTTCCAAGGAACACTCAGGACTGATCTCCTTTAGAATGAGATCTGCAATGACTTTAGAATGACTGCAAGGTTGGATCTCCTTGCAGTCCAAGGGACTCTCAAGAGTCTTCTCCAACACCACAGTTCAAAAGCATCAATTCTTCGGCGCTCAGCCTTCTTCACAGTCCAACTCTCACATCCATACATGACCACTGGAAAAACCATAGCCTTGACTAGATGGACCTTTGTTGGCAAAGTAATGTCTCTGCTTTTCAATATGCTATCTAGGTTGGTCATAACTTTCCTTCCAAGGAGTAAGCATCTTTTAATTTCATGGCTGCAATCACCATCTGCAGTGATTTTGGAGCCCAAAAAAATAAATTCCTGGTGGCCCAGACGGTAAAACGTCTGCCTACAATGAAGGATACATGGGTTCAGTCCCTGGGTCAGGAAGATCTCCTGGAGAAGGGAATGGTAACCCTCTCCAGTATCCTTGCCTCCCCACCACCAAAAAAAAGGGGGTCAAAGAAATATTTATTAGGAGCAACCCCACGTCCAAGAAGAGGTGGCTGCGCAGGCGCAGGAGGGCCGAGAGGAGCTACTCTGCATTCAAGGTCAGGAGGGGCGGCAGTGA
>NW_011494611.1:2336049-2404201 GCF_000754665.1 Bison bison bison
GGTAAGAAGCAGCGGCTGCACTTTGCTGGAGCAGCCGTGAAGAGATACCCCACGTCCAAGGTAAGAGAAGCCCAAGTAAGATGGTAGGTGTTGTGAGAGGGCATCAGAGGGCAGACACACTGAAAGCATAATCACAGAAGACTAGCCACTCTGATCACACGGACCACAGCCTTGTCCAACTCTTCCATGGTAGTAGAAAACAAAAGCATTACAAAGGCAGTAAGAAACATCAGGAATAGCCCTCTTCTCCTGAAATCCTCTCAGGACTGGGAGTAGACCCAAACTCCAGCCTAATCTCATTCTGCTGGAGTCCAGGCTTTGAGAAGCCTGGGTTTAATTGGGCAAGTACGAGTACATGAGAGGTAACGATACAAGTCCCACAGGACCAGTTGAGATAAGGTATATGCCCTGCACATAGAAGCAGCTCAGTCAATGGTAATCCCCGTGGTGGGACCCAGTACCAAACACCATAAGCGCCAAGCAGTGGTGGCAGTTGGTTTTTTCCTAGAAAAGCCCCCACAGTGGGACTGGTCACAATTCTGGCTTCATACATTTCAGATTCGTGTTCTCTAGCCCTCCAGGAGAGTCTGAGAGCTTCCTAAAACCCTTTCAAAAATTCCTTTGCTACTTAAATGAGCCTGAGTAGATTCTGCCATCTACAACTTAGAACCAGGACCACTAGAGCTCCTGTTGGCCGCTGCTGCTGCTGTGCTGCTAAGTCTCTTCAGTTGTGTCCAACTCTGTGCGACCCCATGGACTATACAGTCCATGAAATTTTCTAGGCCAGAACACTGGAGTGGGTAGCCTTTCCCTTCTCCAGGGGATCTTCCCAACCCAGGGATCAAACACAGGTCTCCCTCACTGCAGGTATCTTTACCAGCTGAGTCACCAGGGAAGCCCAAAATCTCCAAAGGAGAGCTTTACTGAAAAGAAGCTCTGGTCTACATGGTCTACATTCAGCTCCTATCCCAATTCTACCAAATACAGATTCAAACTCTGCCCTAGTCAATACCTGTGCAAATTGTCTTCTCAGAAACCCCTTAGAGACAGAGGCAGTCTGTTGAAGCCCAGTGGAAGATGACCAAAGGAATGAATGGGGATGAGGAGATAAGGTCCCGAGTCCACCACTGGAAATCCATGTAGCCTGAGACACATCCTTTCAATACTGTGAGCCTGGGTTCCCCAGCCTGTGAAATGGGAGGAGAGCATCTGGCACAGGGAACTGATGTGAGATCAAAAGAGCAGTAGATATGAAGATCCCTTGTCAACTGTAGCTCTAAGGAACAACTTAAATAGTGTCTTTTTCCATCAATCTCCCACGAAAGGCAGGCACTGGATCTTCGTGATCAGGTCTCTCAGACTGGGGGAGGGGGAGGCGGGGGTGGGAGGAGGGGCTGCATGGCCAAAACACGGGTCATATCGCCCTCTGGTGGATTTAAATGGAAAGGGTATGGTTTTCAAATGGGCGACAAAGCTACAAAAACAGAACTCACCGAATCCTAAAATTTCAGAAGTGAAAGGGATCTTTGAGACCATTTAATATAACATCCCCATTTAAATATGGGACAATAATAAAATTCCGAGAAGAAAAATGACTTTCCTGAGGTCTTACCAAGAACAAAGCTCAGAGCCAGGGCCAGACCCCAGCCCCTAATGCACATTCAGAGCGAGAACATTCTCTCTGACCGAGAAACACAGAAACCCTCAGTGGTCAGGGTCCACATGACCTTGAACTCTCAGCACAGCTCAACGATGTTGTCAGCAAGTAGCACTTTAGCTGAACTCTGCCCAAGATTGGTAATTTCCCCACCCAGTTTTATTGTCAAAAAGTTGTCACTTCTTTTTAAAACCTACCATGTCAATGTTTTGATTTCAATACAAACAGACCAAGCTATAGCTATGGCAACTTCTTAGAAACTTAGAAAATATTCTCAAGCATGACTGCGTAATTCTAAGAGAAAAGAACAACAGAATGTCTAACTTCTCCAGGAACTATAGAAACCTTTTTTTTTTTTTTTTCTAGACCAATCTCTCCCACAGGTGGTTATCTATGAAAATACAACAGTCCA
This sequence comes from Bison bison bison, assembly GCF_000754665.1. Lineage (NCBI taxonomy): Eukaryota > Metazoa > Chordata > Mammalia > Artiodactyla > Bovidae > Bison > Bison bison. The sequence goes on from NW_011494611.1 coordinate 2,338,119, forward strand.
AAGAAATCAAACACAATCACCTTCACCTTAACACAACTGCCACCCTAAGTCTGACTCATATGCTAAGTCACTTCAGTCGTGTCCGACTCTGTGCGACCCCATAGACGGCAGCCCACCAGCCTCCCCCGTACCTGGGATTCTCCAGGCAAGAACACTGGAGTGGGCTGCCATTTCCTTCTCCAATGCATGAAAGTGAAAAGTGAAAGTGAAGTCACTCAGTCGTGTCCGACTCTTAGCGACCCCATGGATTGCAGCCTAACAGGCTTCTCCGTCCATGGGATTTTCCAAGCAAGAGTACTGGAGTGAGTGCCATTGCCTTCTCCGCTGACTCATATAAGACCCCACATTCTTCAGTTCAGTTCAGTTCAGTCGCTCAGTCGTTTCCGACTCTTTCTGACCCCATGAACTGCAGCACACCAGGCCTCCCTGTGCATCATCAACTCCCAGAGTCCACCCAAACCCATGCCCATTGAGTCGATGATACCATCCAACTATCTCATTCTCTGTCGTCCCTTCTCCTTCTGCCCTCAATCTTTCCCAGCATCAGGGTCTTTTCCAATCAGTCAGCTCTTTGCATCAGGTGGCCAAAGTACTGGACTTTCAGCTTCAGCATCAGTCCTTCCAATGAACACCCAGGACTGATCTCCTTTAGGATGGACTGGTTGGATCTCCTTGTAGTCCAAGGGACTCTCAAGAGTCTTCTCCAACACCACAGTTCAAAAGCATCAATTCTTCAGCGCTCAGCTTTCTTTATAGTCCAACTCTCACATCCATATATGACCACTGGAAAAACCATAGTCAAGCCTTGACTAGACGGACCTTTGTTGACAAAGTAATGTCTCTGCTTTTTAACATGCTGTCTAGGTTGGTCATAACTTTCCTTCCAAGAAGTAAGCATCTTTTAATTTCATGGCTGCAATCACCATCTGCAGTGATTTTGGAGCCCAGAAAAATAAAGTCAGCCATTGTTTCCACTGTTTCCCCATCCATCTGCCATGTAATGATGGGACCGGATGCCATGATCTTAGTTTTCTGAATGTTGAGTTCTAAGGCAACTTTTTCACTCTCCTCTTTCACTTTCCTCTTTCACTTTCATCAAGATGCCCTTTAGTACCTCTTCACTTTCTGCCTTAATGGTGGTGTCATCTACATATTTGAGGTTATTGATATTTCTCCTGGCATTCTAATGGTGCCCAGTTAGCCATCTTAATAAATGCTAAAAAAATGTGGGTCGTGTTGGATCTTTGCCATGGAGAAGCATTCCACTGAAGGCAATTCTTAGAAGTCTCTCTGTTTTTTAACCTCTAAATCCCTTTGGGATCTGAAGACTTTGTTAAAGACAGGGTTCAAATAAGCCCCCAGCGTTCTGTTTCCAGAGGGAGCAGGTGGGTCCTTGAATGACTCACCCACCCCCATAGCAGTCTCATGGGTAGCAAGGGAGCTTGGTCAGCAAGTCCTGCCAGTCTTTCAGGGTTAGGGAGAGAATTGATGGACTTCATCCCAGATCACACATCTTAATCCCCCACAATGCAACAGCCTGAGTATTCCTACCATGCCTAGTCAGGGTCCTGAAGTTTAACCTGATTCAATCCTCTATTTTTACTCAGCAATAGCAATATCTGGTATTGAATGTTTACAGTAATGATGTTCTAAGAGGTTTACATGGCTCAACCCAGCTCCCACCAAAACTCTATACAGAAGGTGCTATTAATTATCCCCATTTTAGAGATAGAAAAACTGCGGCTCACAGAAGTTAACTCATCTGAGATCAAACAGCTAATAAATGAGGGTCAGAATTTGAAGCCAAATTCAAATTCACTTGATTTCGTAGCCCATTCTTTTAAATCCAACCCCACTTGGAAGATAATCTTTACCATCTCTTAGCTAACTCATAGCAGGGAGTGGACCTCAATCCAAAATTGAAGGTGAGAATCACAAAAGTTCTGTTTGCGTTTGAGCCCAGTCCTCCAAAGGTGCCTCTGGACTGAATTTTCCGGCTCATTTCCAGCATTTTCGTCCTCACTCTCCTTCCTTCCAGCAGCACAGGTGTGTGTCTGTGATTACCGTCGGATAGAGAGTGGTACCACACTGCGAGCACACTTAGTGTTTCCTCTCTCTGAAGGCAGTATGGTATTTTTAGGAAAAATGAAGGTTTTGCAGTCAGACAGACCAGGATTTGAGACCCAACTCTGCCATCTCTACTACCAGCTTGTCCTTGGATATTTACAGGAATCCCCCGGTATCCATGGGGGGGATGCCTGACACCACAGACAGAAACCTGTTTTCTGCTCAGGTCTTCTACCCACAAATTCAATGCCTTTTCAATCTTAACTAAGCACTCACCACACACTCTGGCTGTAACCTTTGCAGTTTGAGGTGGGACAACAAAACTAGCACAAATTTCTTTTTCCTTCTTCACAGTTTCAGAGATGGGAGGTTCTTTCCTACCATAGATCTCAGCAATGTCAGCATATGATTTCTTTTTTCCTTACTAAGCAAGGAACTTTCTCCTTTCACCTATAGCAAGTACTTAATCACTTCTCTTTGGCAGATCCAAATGGCTGGCATCACTCCTCTTACACTTTGGGGCCATTATTAAGTAAAATAAGGGTTCCTTGAAATAAGCATTGTGACATCGTGACAGTCAATCTGATAACCAAGAGGGCTACTAAGTGACTAACGGGTGGGAATGGAAAAGGTTGGACAAAAAGATGAATCACCTTCTGGGTGGATTTACCTCCTGGGTAGGTCAGGGCTGACAGCTGAGTTTTTATCACATTACAGTTTAAAACTTATGGATTGTTTACTTCTGGAATTTTCCATTTAACATTCTTGGATCATGGCTGACCCATGGGTAATTGAAACTTCTGAAAGAAAAACTACAGATAAAGTGGGGACTACTGTATTCCCTCTGGGTATCATTCTTCTCATCTTGGAAAACATGAATAATAATATCAACATTATACTGCTGATATGAGAATTAGTTCAAACCTATCTGTGGTACCTACCAGTGGCTGGCAGGTATATAGTAGGCATAGAAGACACAGTAGCAATTAGCAGGCAATCAGCCCACCCAGTTGTTCAGTTGCTCAGTTGTATCCAACTCTCTGCAACCCCATGGACTGCAGCACGCCAGGCCTCCCTGTCCTTCACTATCTCCCTGAATTTATTCAAACTCATGTCTGTTGATTCGATCATGCCATCCAACCATTTCGTCTTCTGTCACCCCCTTCTCTTCCTGCCCTCAATCTTTCCCAGCATCAGGGTCTTTTCCAATGAACTGGCTCTTCACATCAGGTAGCCAAAATATTGGAGCTTCAGCATCAATCCTTCCAATGAATATTCAGGGTTAATTTTCTTTAGGATGGACTGGTTGGATCTCCTTGCAGTCCAAGGGACTCTCAAGAGTCTTCTCCAACACCACAATTCAAAAGCATCAATTCTTCAGCGCTCAGCTTTCTTTATGTTCCAACTCTCACATCCATACATGGCTACTGGAAAAACTGCAGCTTTGAATATATGGACCTTTGTAGGCAAAGTGATGTCTCTGCTTTTTAATATGCTGTCTAGGTTGGTCATAGCTTTTCTTCCAAGGAGCAAGCGTCTTTTAATTTCTTGGCCTGCCCAATGCAGATACTTATTTTCTTCCTTTGCCAACCCCAGTAGCCATAGAGGTGGTGATGGACCTCAGGATAGGAGGGGACACACCCCAGGGCCAAGAGGCATTACACAATGAGATGTGCATGGGCTTTAGACTGATTCCCAGTTCTGCCATTTTAGCCTTGATTTTGCTCAGTCTCACTTCCTTCACTATAAACAGAGGCAATAAATCCTCATTATATATATTATGTGTCCCCGGGATACTTACCATCCAGTCAGGAAACCAGGAAACAGACATAAAAACAAAAGGAAGATTGGAGCATCTTGAATAAAAATTTTTAAAGGTGCTTCGATGACATAAGTTACTGAGCTAAATATTCTAAATTGCTTTTATTTAAGAAATGAGATATTTTTCAGAAACACTAATAATACAATAAAATATCAGCTCTCTGGATGTCCTAAAACTCGGGGGTTAGTTAAGACATCTAGATTATTTCAAACCAAAAAATGCACTGTAATTTTAATCAACTAATGTAGAGTTATTTTCAAGCATATTTTAATGTGTAGCATCACTACACAGTCTTTAAGTTTTTTATACCATAAAAGCATTATGCGTACATACCTCTGAGAGACTCCTGCAATAAACAAGAGACAGGCACAAGAATGTTCAAAATAACACTGTAACAGAAACTGAAAGAATTCAGGTGTCTACCAAACGAGAAGGATTACACTTAAGAGTTTTTATACAATAAAAATACTACATAGAAGAAAAAATGAAATTATAGCTGTTAGCAACATGGATGAATCCTCAAAGCATAATATGGAATGAAAAAGAGCCAACTCATGGAAAAATATATGGAACAATACATGTAAGCATAAGACCACCTTTATAAAACTCAAAGCAAGCAACCCTAATGTTTAGGGACATATACAGAAGTAGTGAAAACATATTTAAAAAAAAAATTTTTTTAATTTTATAGTATTGATTACTGCTGAGAGAAGGTTGAAGGAATAGAATTAGGAAGAAATGTGTGGGTCAATTCAATAGTTTTAAAGTTCCCTGCTGGGTGGGGGTCACCCATTTGAATATGACATTTATAAATTTATAATTATAAATTATAATTCATAATTATATATAACTAGGACTTCCTGGTGGCTCAGACAGTAAAGAGTCTGCCTACAATGCGGGAGACCCAGGTTCAATCCCTGGGTCGGAAGAAAATCCTGGCGAAGGAAATGGCACCCCACTCCAGTACTCCTGCCTGGAAAATCCCATGGATGGAGGAGCCTGTAGGCTATAGTCCATGGGGTCGCAAAGAGTCAGACACGACTGAGCAACTTCACTTCACTTCACTTCATATATAACTACGTTTATATTTATAGATATATGCCTGTATATATAATATTAGATGTAATAATGTTATATAATAACACTTTTAAACCCATGCTATTCAATGTTGGACTAGGAATTTGATTCCTGTGCCCCTGATCCTGTATTGTTTACACCTTAGGAATTTTTTTTTCTTATGTCTATTCCATGAGTAGATTGTACAACTCAGTTACATCTTTAAAAAAATGTCCACTGGAGATCTAAGAGGAAGGCCATAAACTAAATTACAGGAAGAAAGCAATCCACAAAGGTGACTCTAGCCATCCCTCAAAGGTCAAGTGATAGAGGGTGGAGAACCAAATGGCACTGGCGACCAGGGATGACAGAGCAGCGCCCAGAACGAGAATCTGAGTTAACGCCTATGCAGGGCTATCAAAACTAGTTTATTTCCACTGGCCACGAGTGGACAGAACTGCATTCCCAAAGAGTTTAATGCACTCTCCTGTGCTATATGCAGATCAAAGAAAAGTCACTGAATTCATTTGCCAAGGCTATCATTGAAAAAAAGAAACTACCACAAATGCATCATAGACTGGGTAGCTTAAACAACCTAAGTTTATTCTCTCACAATCCTGGAGACTAGGAGTCCAAGAGGAAGCCGTTGACAGAGGGGTTTCTTCTGAGGCCTCACTGCATGGCTTGAAGATTGGTATCTTTACCCTATTTCCATAGCCTTCCTCTGTATGTACGTGTTCTAATCTCCTCTTTTTATAAGGGAACCAGTCCTAATGGGATTAGGGCCCACTTCAATGACCTAAATTAACTTTAATTACCTCTTTAAATATCCTATACGCAAATATGGTCACATTCTGAAGTAGTGAGAATTAGGACTTCAATATACAAAGTTGGGGAGGACGCAATTCAGCCCATAACAGTCACCAGGGGCTCTGTGGAAAACTGTTGTTGTTGTTCAGTCGCTAAGTCGTGTTTGACTCCTTACGACCCCTACACTGCAGCCCGCCAGACTTCCCTGTCTTTCACCATCTCCTGGAGTTTGCTCAAACTCATGTTGATGATGCCATCCAACCATTTCAACCTCTGTCGCCCCCTTTTCCTCCTGATGATGGGCTTCATTATATTTCAAATTAGCCCAGTGTTGTCCAGGAGTACTTTGCATAGTGATGAAAATGCTTTTTCCCTGTGCTGTCCAGAAAGGTAGATTTGTGTAGTTTGCTCCTGAACACCTGAAGTGCGGTAAGTGTTACGGAGGAACTAAACATTCTTTTCAGTTCAGTTCAGTTCAGTTCAGTCGCTCAGTCATGTCCGACTCTTTGCAACCCCATGATCGCAGCACGCCAGGCCTCCCTGTCCATGAGCAACTATCGGAGTTCACCCAAACTCATGTCCATCGAGTTGGTGATGCCATCCAGCCATCTCATCCTCTGTCATCCCCTTCTCCTCCTGCCCCCAATCCCTCCCAGCATCAGTTTTTTCCAATGAGTCAACTCTTCACATGAAGTGGCCAAAGTATTGGAGTTTCAGCTTCAGCATCAGTCCTTTCAATGAACACCCAGGAGTGATCTTCTTTAGAATGGACTGGTTGGATCTCCTTGCATTCCAAGGGACTCTCAAGAGTCTTCTCCAACACCACAGTTCAAAAGCATCAATTCTTCGGCACTCAGCTTTCTTCACAGTCCAACTCTCACATCCATGACCACTGGAAAAACCACAGCCTTGACTAGACGGACCTTTGTTGGCAAAGTAATTTAGTCTCTGCTTTTTAATATGCTATCTAGGTTGGTCATAACTTTCCTTCCAAGGAGTAAGCGTCTTTTAATTTCATGGCTGCAATCACCATCTGCAGTGTTAACTTTAATCAACATTAATTTTAGTTTTACTTGTCATGTGTGGCTAGAGCTACCATTTTGTACCTTTTCAGAATTAGACCAAGCATGAGTGCAGGGGAGGCATACATCTGAAAGGCTAGAAAAGATCAAAATATCAGATCAGAAGGGCTTTTAAGAGACCATTTAGGCAACCCACCCACTGCCCAGAGACCTATACCCCAGAGAGAAACAACATTTGGTCCAGGGTCCGAGAGAAGCATGAGAATCCTTGTGGCAGACATATCTGGTGTTCTCTCTTCTCTTCATTCAAATTCTTCTTTGACATCCGCAGAGCATTAGTTCCAGACGCTTGTTGTATGTCCCCTTACCAATATCTAGCAGCCCTCAGGGCATCCTGCAAAACACCAGCTCCTTCTCATCTGAAGATCTTTACACTTGCTACGGCTTCTACTTGAGGCTTAACCCCCCAAAATCTTTGTGCAATGACCTCATTCTTGCCAACCAGGCCTCAAACCAAATGTCACCTTCCTTGAACACCCTATCCAGATTAGCAGCCCCCTCAATCCTATTGCGAAGTTTTCTTTCTATCATGATACTTCACTATCTTGTTTTTTGATTTTTTTATTGCAGTTTCTTGCTCCCTACTCCCACCGTAGTCTTGGCTTCATAACATTAAGAATTCTGTTTGTCTTGCTCGCTGCTTTTACCCCCAGTTCTTAGACAAGGGATAGATCCTCAATAAATATCCCATGAAGGATGGACAATGGATGAACAGATGGAGCTTTGTCCTCCTAACAGAAGGCTTTAAGTCCTATGAAGTAATAAAGATCTCCATAACTATGCTGTCATCCTCTGCCCCCTGGAAATCCAGCCAACAGGATTGAGGAGACCATGTTGCACCCAGGACATCCCAGAAGCCATTCACAGGGTAACTGATTATTTGTACAGAGCCCTGCTCTTTGCTCACCCTCACAGACTCCTTCCAACTGACAGCATCTTCATGAAAGTTCCTCCTCTCTGGAGTACCAAGGGGGTGACCATGAATGGTTCAGAACCTAACAGTGAAGGGGGCACAGCTTGGTGCCAGGCCCAAGAACTGTAAAACTGCTCTTTCCTCCTGATAAAATATTTCCACTCTAAGAGTGTTCCGAAGGAAATAATCCTAAAGTGAGCAGGGCTTGGTGAAGAGAGACACTATACATGGCAGTATATAGAGTTAAAAACATCTCAAACATTCAGCAACAAGGAAACAGCCATGCAGTCCCTGTGGTACATCGTACAGGTGCACAATCCCTTACCCAAAGCCCTTACAGCTTGATATATTTTGGAAATAAAATGGTTCCAATTTTAGAAAAGCTATACATTGCTTCTACTCTATTGCATATCCCACCCAGCCAAGTATGGGGCAGCCCACACTCAAACACACTAACACTGTAGCAAAACAGATGCATAGTCACCCTGAGTGGAATAAATGACGAATACAGAGAGCCTCAGACCAATTAAGATGCAGTTAAGAAAAAGAATTTTCCCAGCAGAAGAATTTCTGGTTTATGGAGCATCGTAGATTTCTGAGAATACATAGAACAACTATACAAAAACGATCTTCATGACCCAAATAATCACAATGGTGTGATCACTCACCTACAGCCAGACATCCAGGAATGCGAAGTCAAGTGGGCCTTAGGAAGCATCACTACAAACAAAGCTAGTGGAGGTGATGAAATTCCAGTTGAGCTATTTCATATTCTAAAAGATGATGCTATGAAAGCATATTGTGCTGCACTCAATATGCCAGCAAATTTGGAAAACTCAGCAGTGGCCAAAGGACTGGAAAAGGTCAGTTAAAGAAAGGCAATGCCAAAGAATGCTCAAACTACCGCACAATTAGACTCATCTCACACGCTAGCAAAGTAATGCTCAAAATTCTCCAAGCCAGGCTTCTACAGTATGTGAACCGTGGACTTCCAGATGTTCAAGCTGGATTTAGAAAAGGCATAGGAACCAGAGATCAAATTGCCAACATCCACTGGATCATCGAAAAAGCAAGAGAATTCCAGAAAAAAAATCTACTTCTGCTTTATTGATTATGACAATGCCTTTGACTGTGTGGATCACAACAAACTGTGGAAAATTCTGAAAGAGATGGGAATAACAGACCACCTGACCCGCCTCCTGAGAACTCTGTACGCAGGTCAAGAAGCAACAGTTAGAACTGGACATGGAACAACATACTGGTTCCAAATCGGAAAAGGAGTATGTCAAGGCTGTATATTATCACCCCGCTTATTTAACTTATATGCAGAGTACATCATAAGAAATGCTGGACTGGATGAAGCACAGCTGGAATCAAGATTCAAGGAGAAATATCAATAACCTCAGATATGCAGATGACACCACCCTTATGGCAGAAAGTGAAGAAGAACTAAAGAGCCTCTTGATGAAAGTGAAAGAGGAGAGTGAAAAATTAGCCTAAAACTCAATATTCAGGAAACTAAGATCATGGCATCTGGTCCCATCACTTCATGGCAAATAGATGGGGAAACAGTGGAAACAGCATCAGACTTTATTTTGGGGGGATACAAAATCACTGCAGATGGTGACTACAGCCATGAAATTAAAAGATGCTTGCTCCTGAAGAAAAGCCCTGATCAACCTAGACAGCATATTAAAAAGCAGAGACATTACTTTGCCAACAAAGGTCCATCTAGTCAAGGCTATGGTTTTCCAGTAGTCATGTATGGAAGTTAGAATTGGACTATAAAGAAAGCTGAACGCCAAAGAATTGATGCTTTTGAACTGTGGTATTGGAGAAGACTCTTGAGAGTCCCTTTCTTGGACTGCAAGGAGATCCAACCAGTCCATCCTAAAGCAAATCAGTCCTGAATATTCATTGGAAGGACTGATGTTGAAGTTGAAACTCCAATACCTTGGCCACTTGATGGGAATAACTGACTCACTGGAAAAGACCCTGATGCTGGGAAAGATAGAAGGCAGGAGGAGAAGGGGACAACAGAGGATGAGATGGTTGGACGGCATCACTGACTCAATGGAAATAAGTTTGAGGAAATTCCAGGAGTTAACGATGGACAGGGAAGCCTGGTGTGCTGCAGTCCATGGGGTTGCAGAGTCCGACACGATTGAGCAACTGAACTAAGCTGTACAGTAGTAGATAAAGAAGTCCAGAGTGCATCCAGAGGACATGCACTACAAACCATGTGCGAAGACTGTTAGGGGGACCCCTGCTGAACATCAAAAAAATGTTCTCGACAGGGCCCATATTCTTTCTCAGAGGCTTTATCCCTCCTGAAGTAAGAACTCCAGGGCCTCCATTTATGAGGTCAGAAGCCCTGTTGGACAAATCACTGACCTGTGATTTTTTTTTTCTGGTGCAGATGGAGTGGCCAGAAGCAAATGGTGCTGAGAAAGTTGTTCTGATCTGGAATTTGGAAAACAGGAACATTCATCTTGGTCAGATTTTTCAAACCATCCTTTCAAAATGCATGCTCTCCTATGTACTTCTCTCAGCCTCTCCTTTTCTCAAGAAAGTGAAATTCCACAAGCTTATTTTCCCTGTTGCTGTAGTTTTCCTGTTTAACAAAATTTTAAGTGTACAATAAGTCTGTACAGCAGATCTCCAGAATTTATTTGTCTTGTATAACTGAACTGCATACCACTGAACGCCATGTTTACTCCTTTCCCCTGCCCCTGGCAATCTCCTTTCTGCTCTCTGCTTTAGTGACTATTTTAGACACTTCATATAAGTGGAATCATGCAAAATGTAATCTTCTTTGACTGACTAATTTCATTTAGTAAAGAATCCTCCACCTTCATTATTACGTATGTCAGGATTTCTTTTTCAAGGTTGAGTTATAGTCCACCGTGTGTATATATTCCTCATTTCTTTATTTATTCATTCATAGATAAACACAGATTTTTTTCCCATAGCTTGGTCATAGTGCACAAAGCTGCAGTGAACATCAGAGTACAGATATTTCTTTGAGGTCCTGATTTCAATTCCTTTGGACATATACCAAGAAGTGAATTGGTAAATCGTATGCTAGTTCTATTTTTAAAATTTTAAGGAACTTTCATACTGTTTTCCATAATGACTGCACCAGTATACATTCCCACCAACAGTGGACAAGAATTCCAACATTTCCATATTCTTGCCGACACTTATCCTTTGTTTTGGGGTTTCTTTTGATAAGCGCCTTCCTCGCCAGTGTGAAATGATGCCTCATCGTGGTACTGACTTGCACCTCCCTGATGACTAGTGATTTTGAACATGTTTTCATGCACCATTTCTTCATTCGTATGTCTTCTTTGGATAAACGTCTATTCAAGTCCTTTGTCCATTTTTAAATTATGTGTATTTCTGGTCTTCTTGCTATTGAGTCAGAGGAGTTCTTGGGCTTCCCAGGTGGCGTGGCTGGGAAAGAATCCACCTGCCAGTGCAGGAGATGTCAGAGATGTGTGTTCAATCCCTGGGTAGGAAGATCCCCTGGAGGAGGAAATGGCAAACCAATCCAGCATTCTTGCCTGGAGAATCCCATGGACAGAGGAGCCTGGAGGGCTACAGTCTGTGGAATCACAAAGAGTCAGACACAATTAAAGTGACTTAACATGCAGGCAGAGGAGTTCCTTATATATTCTTGATATTAACCACTGTCAGATACAGGGTTTGCAAACACACTCTCTCATTACATAGGCTGCCTTTTTACTGTCAACAACAAAAACATTGATTGTTTCTCATTCCATAGGCTGCCTGTCTATTGTTTCCTTTGCAGAGGCTGTTTTGTTTGATATAATCCCACTGTTTATTTTTGCTTTTGTGGCCTGTGCTTTTATTGTCACATTAAGGAAATCATTGCCAAGACCAGAAATTGCCAAGAAATCAAGAAACTTTTCCCTTATTTTCTGCTTTTAGGAGTTTCACAGTTTCAGATCTAAGACTTTAATTCACTTTGAGCTGATTTTTGTGCATGGTGTAAAATAAAGGTCTAATTTCCTCCTTTTGTATGCAGATATCCAGTCTTCCCAACAACATTTGTTGAAGAGCCTATCCTTTCTCCATTATGTATTCTTGGCACTCTTGTCAGTTAGTCCCGTTGATCTATTTGTCTGTCTTTACACAAACCACTGACATACTGTGCTCATGGATCAGAAGACAACACTGTTAGTGTCCATTCTACCCAAAGCAATGTATTTAAATTCAGTATTCTTGCCAAGAAAATCCCAATGGCACATTTCACAGAAAAAGAAAAAACAACCCTAAAATTCATATGGTACCAAAAAAAAGAGACTCTGAATAGACAAAGCAACTGCCATTGGTAGGAAAAGTTATTTTAGATACAGATAATAAGATATGAGGTCAAGACTGACAAGTGAGGTAGAAATCTGACCTTGAAATAGCTAAACAGATTTCGGGATCTTGGACAAGACTTGTTGCCAAACTAGGCCTCAGTTTCCTCATCTATAAAGTGAGCTTGTTGGATAACACGACCTTGAAGGGAACTTCAGGAAAAGTTTGAGTAATGGAAACCCCAGTGGTATTATGTTTGCTGCTGGATATATGAGTTTAGCTAGGTTTTGTTGAAATCATAGTTAACTTTATTGCATAGGTGCTTCTGAAACAACAAGGATGACCACTTTATTTTACAGAGAAAAAGAATAGGATCCAGAGAGGTATAAATCTTTTGGAGGAAAAACAAACTCCAACCATCTCTTGCCTTATCCCCAGTGATACTCTGAATTTGTCTGTTCAGTGACATAATCGGTAACATCTGAAATTAGCACCTTCGCTTCATCCCTCTCCCTCTTCATCATCTCTGAGAGGTCCCACAGATTGGAGAATTGCTTGTAATGATGATGGAATAACTCATTTAAAACATCACAAACTGAAAAAACAAGTTTACTGCCTTATCTTTGAATGGTTTTGGTGTGAAAGGAAAATTGTATCTTCCACCAAACAAAGGGGAAAAAAGCATTATCTGAGATGGAAACCCTCAGCCCATCAGTATGCGTCTGGAAGATGGAATTCATAGATCAGAGTCAAAGTTCCAGGTCCAGATGGAAAAAAATAATGTTCCTGCATCATTAATTTCAATAGAATCTAAAATAATGGAATGCAGCCAGGCAGAAATACAGTGAAATCTAACATTCCCTGTTCCCTAAGTCACCCGCTCTCAGAGTGCAGTGAGGCAAAAGACGCACTCGCATTTACAGCTGCCCAGAAACTGTTTTCAAGCCTCTGGGCTTTTTCCTCTTTTGACTAAGATATATTTCAAACATTCAGAAAAATGCAGAGAACTACAAAATAATATTCAAATACTAACCCAACTTTCATAAAATTTGACATTTTGCCATATACACTTCCAGGCCATTTTAAGGCAATAAAATGTTAGACACAATTGAGACCCCTTCTCTCCCATCCCCCTTCAACCATCCCCAAGTTAATCACTGTCCTGATACTGGTATAGACAGTTCCATGCATATTCTTTGTATACACTACATGTACGCTGTTCTGTATGTTTTGTCTTATTGTGATAAAACACTCATAGTAAAATTTACCATTTTAATCATTTTTAAAGAGTAACCCCCAGTGCCATTCAGTATGACACAATGTTATACAACCATCACATTATCTAATTTCAGAAAATTTCATCACCCCATAAGGCACATTGCGGCTTTTAAGCAATCACTCCCTCCTCTGCCAGCCCCTAGCAAACACGAACCTCCCTCCTACCTCTACAGATTTGCCTATTTTGGACATTTCCTACAAATGGAATCATACAATGTGTGATCTTTGCTCTTTTGAGTCTGGCTTCTCCCACTTAGCATGATGTTTTCAATGATCATCCGTCCGTGATGTATCGGTACTTCATTCTTTTCATGGCCAAATAATACTCCATTTGTGGATATGTTGTAATTGTTTATCCACTCATCTACTGATGGGCATTTAGATTGTTTCTGCTTTTTGGCTATTATGAATAATGCTGCTCTGAATATTCATACAATAGTTATCGTGTGAACAATTGTTTTCAGTTCTGTTGGCAGACACCTAGGAGTGAAACTGCATATGACAAGCCTATGTTTAACATTTTGAGGAATCGCCCGCTTCCAAAACTCTACATGTTTTTATGTTGGTATCATCCTGCATTTACTTTTTTCACTCACTGTTACATTTTGGAGAGTCTTCCAATATAATATTTAGCTATGGTTCCTTTGCCAGTACCCTCTTGCTGGACATTTAGGCTGATCCCAGTTACCATACATAACACTGCCATAAGGAAGTTTAAAAGGTTTCAGTCTATGGACCCACCTACAGAGCAAAAGACTCTGAGACGACTCATTGTATCTATTCTTAGTTGACAGCCCCCCAAGTCTTCCAGAGCAATGTTTCTGTGTTGTGAGCAGAGAATCAGGGTGAGCAAACTGAAGGGATGCATCAGAACATGCCCCCCAAATGACTAAAGCTCTCAGATCAGAGGGTGGTCAGAGAATTATCAGTCCCAGTTACTGGCCGCCTTCCCTGGAGGCAGATTACCCTTCCCACTCATCGCCCTGTGGCCTGTAGTGCATCCTTGGAGGAGGCTGGTACAGTTCCTGTCCCCTCCCCACCCCAGAAATCAGGCTTGGCCATGTGATCGGTGTGACCTTGGGGTGTGAGCAGTAATGATGTAAGTGACATAGGAGCAGGAGCTTTGGGGGCCATCCCCTGCCTCTTCCCCCTACCACAACAACGGCATATCATAGATGAGGAAACTCAGTTTCTTCATCTGCAAAATGGGGGTAAGGGCCCCACGATCTAGCAGAGGCAGCCACCTCTATGATTCTGCTTCTCTGTTGACGCACTCACATGGCCCCTGCCAATGTTTCCACAGGCAATTGTTTCCTGAAAAAGGGAGAACAGGAGCAGAGAGGAGAAACAGAAGCCCTCACCACCTGCTATGCAGGGAGCTTCCTGAACCCCATCAGTCCCGTTTCTGTTATAGTCCAGGAAGCCAGCACGGTGCATTCTGAGGACTCTCTGTCCTTCCCTGGGCCCCCACCCCTGCTCCTCTGCCAGACTCACAGACTTCTGAGGAGACTGTAGCAGGGGTTCCCTGAAGCCTCCACAGAAGGAGGCATGCTTTCGCCAGTCCCCTTGCCTGACAGAAAGGTCTTTCACTGAGTTGAAATCTGCTTCTTGGAAAACCCACCCTTGACCTTTATTCTTCCCCAGAGAACCCTTCACTTCTCTGGAAGAAAGCATAGAACCTGGGGTCACAAACTTGTATCTGCAACAGACCTCGAAACCCTGAATGATCTAATTCTCTGTGCCATGTAACACGAAGATGATGTTGTTGTCATTATTATTTCAGATCACGACTATTGGAAGTTTACTGTATACCAGACAACATTTTAAGCACTTGAAAGTAAAGTGAAACTTGCTCAGTTGTGTCCAACTCTTTGTGACCCCATGGGCTATATAGTCCATGGAATTCTCCAGGCCAGAATAATGGAGTGAGTAGCCTTTCCCTTCTCCAGGGGATCTTCCTAACCCAGGGATCGAACCCAGGTCTCTCACATTGCAGGATTCTTTACCAGCTGAGCCACAAGGGAAACCCAGGAATACTGGAGTGGGTAGCCTATCCCTTCTCCAGCAGATCTTCCCCACCCAGAGATCAAACTGTGGTCTCCTGCATTGCAGTCAGATTCTTTACCAACTGAGCTATCAGGGAAGCCCTTAATTTAAGCACTTGATTAGAAATAATTCACTTAGTCATCAAAAACAATACTATAAGATAGATGCTATTATCCCCCATTATACAGAGTAGGGGATTGAGGTTCAGAGATGTTAAGTGACCAGCCCAAGGTCACACATCATGGATGTCACAGAAAGTAGGCAGGATACCAGTGTCCATCTCTCCAAGTCATTAATGAGATTAACAAGGCTAACCTTTACCAACCAGCTTAACCTGGTGGTTCAGACAGTAAAGAGTCCACCTGCAATGTGGGAGACCTGGGTTCAGTTCCGGGTTGTTAAGATCCCCTGGAGAAGGAAATGGCAACCCACTCCAGTATTCTTGCCTGGAAAATCCCATGGTTGGAGGAGCCTGGCAGGCTACAGTCCATGGGGTTGCAAAGAGTCAGACTTCACTTCACTTTATCAGCCTCTACCGAGCCCCTACTGAGCTCAGCACTTGTGATATGCAGATTAATAACCCCTCAGAGATATCCTGCCTTAATCCCTAGAACCTATGCATATATATCATCTTACCTGGCAAAAGGGACTTTGCAGATGTGCTTAAGTTAAGGACCTTGATATGGGAAGATTATCCTGGACGATCTGGGTCTAAACTGTTAATTGGTCTAACCACACGGGCTCTTGAAGGCCAAGAATCTTTCCCAGATGAGGTCAGAAAGAGATGTGACCATGGAAGAAAAGGTGCTCAATAAATGGAATCTCCCCTCCCCCTTTATAATAATCTTTAGAGTTTTCTTTTTAATGCTTTGTCATCTCCATTGGCAATCATTTCTTGGAAGCCTCACTTGGAAGCCTTTCTTGAGCAGCCCAGGCCCATGTACAGAGATTCTAAAGTCATTGGTCTAGGGTGCAACCACGACATTAACATTTAAAAACTGCTCAGGGATTCTAACTGGCAGCCAAGTTTGCAAACCCTAGGTCTGCAGCAGTATCATCCAAGACACAGACAGCTGACTTTCATTCCAATCCTGAATTCTCAGAAATCAGACACAAACAAGGGCTTCCTCCAAAATACATTAATGAGCAAAAAGGCTTTGTGGCATTCTCTCTCTCTCTCTCTCTCTCTCTCTCTCTCTCCCTCCCTCCCCCGCCCAAGTCTTACACAGTACCTCTTAGACTCAGCAATTCCCAAATTATTAAAGTAAGAAATTAGTGACACCATGTTCCTAGTATGCAACAAGACAGCGCTCTTCTACTGTTACATCTTCTATATGAGGCTCTTTACACTTGCCTTCCACAACTGTTACCCCATTGCTGGCTCAAGGCACCCATGTTTCCATTTTCCAGACCAAAATACCTGGACTCAGAGCAACAAACGCTTTAGAAAAGCACAAGCGTTGCTGGAAATCAGGCCTCAACCCCAAAGCCTGACTTGTTCAGTCCACTGATGTCCGCTGAGCAAGCTCCTTACCTCCACGAGCCTCAGTTTCTCTGTCAAACAGAGGCTGTTGGCAGTACCTCGAGGTTAGAAGGAAGCAAATGCCACCAAGAGCCTGCAAGTAAGTGGGACCAGCACTTGGCCCTGCTGCTCGACCCGAAGCCTAGCTCTTCACACGGGGGCTCTCCCCCCGACGGAGCCCCAGAGCAGCTCTACAGAGCAACAGAAAGAGGTGGACAGTGGTACTTGGGCTGTCCTGCAGTCGGTTCCCAAACTTTACTGTGAGTCAGAATCCCCCAGAGGGCTTATTAAAGCGTAGATTGCTGAGTCCACCCACAGGGTTTCTGATTCAACAGGTCCAGGGCGGAGCCAGAGAATCTGCATTTTTGACAACTGCTGGGTGATGGGACTGCTGGTTCTGTTCCGAAGGCCTTTTGAGGGTGTCGAGGAGGGAGTCAGACAGCGCCTCTCACACACAAAACTTCCTCCAACTCCTCCTTCAGCATTTCTCTCTCTGCAGAGCTCTGTCCTTTGTGAACCTGCTTAGATCTCTGCCCTCTTTCCTACTCATTCTCATTTTGCTCAAAGCCTAGAACTGGAGAGTCACACTCCTGTCCCTTCGCCAGCCCCTCAAGTAGAGCAGCCTGGCCCAGGGGACTTCCGCCTTGCTCCTCTCCACACCCCACAAGCGGCACCACCCAAGGGTGCTCCTTGTAAAACAGACAAGGGGCAAGCAGGGCCAGCCGTGTGGTTTTTATCACTTTTGTCCTCACAGATACGATCACCGCTAAGTCAGTTACCATGCGTGGTGCACATATTGTGTGTCAGCCACTCACTGTGGATCCAACAGTGGACAGGAGGGCCTACTTCTGTCCTTGATGAACTCACAGCACAGTGGGGCTGGGGAAGGCGCAGGGACAGACCACTACGAGGAAGGAGCGACTGCAGTGGCCATTTCTATAGTAGGATCTGTGGGAGCCCAGAAGCCAGAATCAAATCAGGGTGGGCTTCTCAGGGGAGGTAGCACTTAAGCTGACACCCGAAGAATAAGCAGGAGGTGATCAGACAAAGAGGCAGGAGGAGAAGTTTCCAAGCAAAGAGAGATGCACATACAAAGGCCCAGAAGCAAGAGAAAAGAGACAGAATATTCATGTAACCAAATCCACCCATGAAGGAAGAGATGAGCTGCCTGTGTGGATAAGAAGAATATGTGTGTAAAGAACTTGCTCTCCAAAGCACAAGGAAAGATGACCTGCCTTGTGCTGTCATCTGTCAACTGAGTTCTGTTTGGAGGACAGTAATAACGCAGAGTCGGACACGACTGAAAGACTGACCTGAACTGAACTGAATACACAAAACAAGCTTCCCTGGTGGCTCAGTGGTAAAGAATCTGCCTGCTAATGCAGGAGATTCTAGTTCAATCCCTGGGTTGGGAAGATCCCCTGGAGAAGGTAAACCACTCCAGTATTCTTGTCTGGGAAATCCCTTGGAGAGGGGAGCCTGGCAGTTGCAGAGTTGACACGACTTCGCAACTAAATAACAATACACAAAACGGTATCGATCGATATGGACCACTGTCAATGAATGTGTGCCCGCTCCTCACCCCACCAGGAAGGGAAGCCTGTGGAGGCTTTACACATACAGATATACTGGTCCTCCCTGCAGCCCCAGGAGGGCCTTTGTGAGCACAACTTTCTACGCTTCCTGGAGGAGGAGACCAAGGCTCCAGAAGGTCACACAACTTGTCCTGGGTCACACCCAGGCAAGTGAGGAGCTGAGGTTTGAATCTACACAGGCTGGCCCAAGTTGTTTTCACTCAGCCTCTGCCTTACTGGCTCAAGAGAAGAAAAGGCACAGGCACGTTTTCTCCTTCTCCTCACTTCAATTCCACCATCCCCGAGAATGCTCTGACAAGCAAGGCCACAGGGAACGGAACACCGCCCCAGGCCCCCAGAGACATCCAGACCACATGGGGCTGCGTCTGGCATCAGGTATACATAAGTGCATCATTCCTCCTGAGGTAGCTGGTGTCACTCTGAGTTCTGGTATGGGACAAAACTAGGTTCACATTCTACTTCCAGTCCCTACAAGCTGCATTCTCTCTTCTTCAAGTCCCACCTACAAAGAGATACCACACTCGCCCCAGGGGACTACTGCTGGGAGGGAGCAAGCAGGCTTATGTCCACCAAGCATGTGCCCAGCACAGAAGCAGAGCCCAGGCAAGGACAAGCGGGAGGCTTTCATCCTCAGGGGTGGACTGACCCAGGGGTGTCTGAACTCACCGAGCTGAAGGCCACCAGTCCCCACTATGGAGACGTCACCAGGATAACCACCACTTTGTGGGCACCAGTCTAACTGTCAACTGGTCTCACAGACAATCCCATGAGACCTGTCCCCGTTTCATTCCTGCCTTATTCAGGCTTCTTATTTCGAATAATGCCTGTTAGAACATAGTAAGGTCAGGTGCTCACCAGGACTGCCGTAACAAAGTACCAGAGACTGGTACTGGGTAAAACAGCAGAAATGTATTTCCTTACAGTTCCAGTAGCCATAAGTCCAAGGTCAAGATGTGGTAAGCTGGTTTTTCTGAGGTCTCTCTGCTTGACTTGCAGAGGGTCTTCTTCTCCCTGTGTCTTCATATCATCTTCCCTCTGCATGCATTCTTCTGTAAATATGTGCAAATATTATGTAGATATGTCATAATGTCCTCTTCTTATAAAGATAGCAGTCATGCTGAATTACAGCCCACACTGATAACCTCATTTAAATTAATTATCTCTTAAAGACACTATCTTTAAATACAGTCATAAGCTGATGTACCAGGGCTTAGAGCATGAACACATGAGTTACATACACGCATCTGGCAGAGTGCTTAGTATACACAAGCACTCAGTACGCGGCGCCAAAGGTGAGGGTGATGATGGAAATGGTGACACTCTCCTGACTGGGAACTACTGCAACAGGATGACAAGCCATCAGTGCCCATTAGGAAGCCCCTCTGGGTTTGCCTGGGACTGATCCTTTGGGATCAGGATCTGGGAAGACCTGGATTTGGGAAGCCATGCACCGAATGAATTTGCACATCCACTGACTTTGTATTCAGAGCCATGTGGCTTCACACCCTCATGATAACATTCACTAGCTGGAGACTCTGAGCAAACCCACTTAGTTGAGCCTCAACTTCTCTCACGCAACAAGGTAACAACTGCCAAGGGCCTGGCAGTGAGAGATCCCCAATGCATGCTCTTTCCTCCATCTGTGAGCAGAAAGACCAGTTTTGAGTGGCATTTGAGCTGTCTACCAGTGATGACTCTGGGAAAGCCACACCCGGGTGCTCAGATGCTTCAGCTCTTGCCTGGGAATGACCATCCCAATCCCAAGGGTTGTCATAAGGTAGGAATGAATCAAGGTATATGAAAGTGCTTTGCTACCTGCAGAGCATCCTGTACAGGTGAGATGTCAGCCCCCTTTTGAGACACAAGTCTTCAAAGGTCTTTGTGAGAGGGTGCTCACACCCACACACCCGATTCCAAGAAAAATACAAGAGGTGGGGGCTGTGTGGTTTCATCCTTCATGACTCACAGAGGCCACTCCTGCTGGGTATTCAAATTCTGTGGCTAGAGGAGCTGTGCTTTTTGACTATTCACCTACACCCACTCCTCTCTTGTCCAGAGGGAGGGAGTGCAAGGCCAGTGTGACTTGGAAATTTATCCCAAGGCTGTGAGATTCTTTGGGGAGGCAGGTGCTAGGATGTAAATAAGGAAGTCAGGAGAGGGCATGAATTTTCTGGTCAGTAAAGGAGGAGACTGATGCTGAAGCTGAAACTCCAATACTTTGGCCACCTGATGCAAAGAACTGACTCACTGGAAAAGACCCTGATGCTGGGAAAGACTGAAGGCAGGAGGAGAAGGGGATGATAGAGGATAAGACAGTTGGATGGCATCACCGACTCGATGGACATAAGTTTGAGCAAGCTCCAGGAGTTAGTAATGGACAGGGAAGCCTGGAGTACTACAGTCCATAGGGTCAGAGAGAGTCAGACACGACTGAATGACTGAACTGAACTGAAAAGAGGAAAGGAAAGCAGGAAATCCAAGCCGAAAAATCTAGGAGATGGCAGGAGATGCTAGGTTGGGGTCAGGAGATAAATAATAAAGGAAGATGCTACCTACAGTAAGGCTAGAATTGCAGATAGAAGAGCGGGGGGGAGGGGGGAGAAGAAAGGAAACAGGAGGAAAGGAGGGGATGGAGAGGGAGTAAAGGGCAAAGCCTCAGAGAATGCCAATATTTAGGATCTTAGGGAAAATAGGAGCTAAAGGATTAGACAGATAAAGCTGTCAGAGATAAAGAGATCCATGCCAGGGTTGGGAGCTGTCTTAGTCAGCACAGGTTGCCAGAACAAAAGACCATAGCCTAGGAGGCTTAAATGATAGAAGTTTATCTTCTCACAATTCTAGAACTTGGAAGTCTGAGATCAGGGTGCCAGCATGGTTGGGTTCTGCTAAGGACTTTCTCCCAGGCTTGAAGAGACATCTTCTGGTTGTGTCCCCACAGAGTAGAGAAAGAGAACTAGTTCTCTAGTATCTCTTCTTATAAGGGCACTAAACATATTGGAACAGGGCCCCACCCTATGCCTTCATTTAACTTTAAGTGCGTCCTTAAAGGTTCCATCTCCAGATGCACTCATACTGGAGCTGGGGCTTCAACATATGAATTGAGGAGGGAACACCATTCAGTCTGGGCTTCCCAGGTGGCACTAGTAAAGAACCGCCTGCCAATGCAGGAGATGTAAGAGATGCAGTTTTGATCCCTGGGTTGGGAAGATTCCCTGGAGCGGGAAATGACAACCTGAACCAGTATTCTTGCCTGGAGAATCCCAGGGACAGAGGAGCCTGGTGGGCTACAGTCCATAGGGTCACAAAGAGTCAGGGATGACTGAAGCAACTTAGCATGTACCATTCAGTCTATTCTAAGAGGGCAGAGGGGACATGGAAAAGGGAAGACAGCAGCCTAGCCGGCGGGGGGGTCCTGGCATCACACTGGGCCTAGAAACCACACTACTAAGAGTCTTTAGCTGGTAGCAAAACCCTGTGTGCAGACCTGCCTGGGCCACACTGGAGGTGGACTGGACAAGCCCCTTTCCCTGTCTGGTCTCAGTTTCCCTGTGTCTACAGTACTGGAGGGGATGCTAGTCTCCTAGCAGGCTCTCAATGCAAGGGGTGAATGCCCCTAGGGCTCAAAGAAGAGTCAGATATTCTTTAAATAGGCCCATTCAAGGTAAAAATAAGGGTTGGGGGATAATACAAAGGTCAGCGGCTTGAGACCCTCCCCTAAGCAAGGGACTCTTGACTCAGCCTACCTAGAAGCAACACTAGGAAGGGGAAACACTGCCTCCAGCAGACTTTGTGCTTGGAGAAAAGAAAGAGGGGGCTGCGTTTCTCCCACCCACCCAACTCCATCTCACTCTGAAACAAGAAGCTGAGTACTGTTTTAACTTCAAATTAAATTTGAGAGCCATCATTTTTAAAAAGCTGACTCCTATTTATATGCATGTTTAGCTAAGGGATTGACTGTTTCATGATGTGACTCCGTGGGTCTCCAATTGTCATCCATCCAGCAGAGTCTGTCTTGGTGCCCACAACTATAGACTCAGGTCACGGAAGGGCTCCCTGCAATAGGAGAGACAGGGTAGGAAGAACTGAAGTTGGGAGAAGCATAAAGCGCAGGAGGAGCACAGAAGAGGGTTATACACTTGATCCTGGATGTTGGCAGGGGAGAGGTCTGGGAGGCCTCCTGGAGGAGGTGATTTCTGAGCTGGGAACTGGAGGAGTTCCACAGGTGACACAGGGGCAGAGGGAGGGCGACATTCTAAGGAAAAAGCCCAGGAGTAAGACCAAGGAAGATGCCTCTGAACCTGCTGCACGTTCAGGAAGGAGAAAGGACAGGCCAACAGAGCCAGAACACAAGAACCTAGAAGGCTGTGCTGAAGAGTGCACTCCTTCCTGAGGGCAATGGCGAGTCAGCGAGGGATCTAAGCAGGAGAGTGACAATCTGACTTCCATTTGTTCTCTCTTTGTATTTTCTGAGGAACTGGAATTGCACCTTGGATGCAGAAAATATGCTCATGGTATTCATCATCCACTCTGACAAGTTTCCCTCTTCTGTTTCCACCTTTGATTTGCTTTTTGTTAAGGCAGTGGAATTTTACAGTTCAGTTTCCACAAATCTTCAAGGCGCACATAAAATGAGGTTACAGCAGTTGTTTTATAGAACAGAATGAAAAGCAAAAATCACCTATCTCACTTTATAAAGCTACTATAACCCTGATACTGAAACCTGACAGGGATGGTGTCATAAAGTATAAGACAAATTTCAGTATGGCCACAGAGTTTTTTAACTGTTATACAAAATGTTGTCAATTTTAACTCAGCAAGCAATGTGTAAAATATATCATATTCAAGTATTACAAGAATATTCCTTCAGACAACTTGTTAATCTGCTATACGGGGAATGGACTGAAATGTGTTCCCCTAAAATGCATCATATCATGAAGACCTGACTCTCAGCATCTCATAATATGACTATATTTAAAGACAGAGTCTTCAAAGAGATAATTCAGTTAAAATGAGGTCATTAGGGTGGGCCCTAATCCAACAGGCTCCCCAGGTAGTTGGAACAGTAAAGAATCTTCCTCCAGTGCGGGAGATCTGCATTTGAACTCTGGGTCAGGAAGATCCCCTGGAGGAGGAAGTGGCAACGCGCTCATCAGTTCTCACCTGGAGAATCCCAGGGACAGAGGAGCCTGGTGGGCTATAGTCCACGAGGTCACAAAAAGTTGGACATGACTGAATGACCAACATTTTCACAATCCAATAGGACTGATGTCTTTATACAATCTGGAGATCTGGACACAGATACAGAGGGAAGAGGTTATGAAGACACAGGGATAAGATGGCCATCTGTAAGCCAAAAAGAGAGGCCTCAGAAGAAACCAACCCTTAATCTGAAGAAAGTAGCGAAAACCACTGGACCATTCAGGTATGACCTAAATCAAATCCCTTACGATTATACGGTGGAATTGACAGATTCAAGGGATTAGATCTGAAAGACAGAGTACCTGAAGAACTATGGATGGAAGTTCGTGACATTGTACAGGAGGGCAGTGACACTGTACAAGAGGCAATGATCAAAACCATCCCCAAGAAAAAGAACTGCAAAAAGTCGAAATGGTTGTCTGAGGAAGCCTTACAAATAGCTGTGAAAAGAAGAGAAGTGACAGGCAAAGGAGAAAAGGAAAGATATACCCATTTGAATGCAGAGTTCCAAAGAACAGCAAGGAGATACACGAAAGCCTTCCTCATTGATCAATGCAAAGAAACAGAGGAAAACAATAGAATGGGAAAGACTAGACGTCTCTTCAAGAAAATTAGAGATACCAAGGGAACATTTCATGCAAAGATGGGCTCAATAAAGGAGAGAAACGGTATGGACCTAACAGAAGCAGGAAGTATTAAGAAGAGAAGGTAAGAATACACAGAAGAACTATACAAAAAAGATCACATACAGACAACCATGATGGTGTGATAACCAACCTAGAGTCAGACATTCTGGAATGTGAAGTCAAGTGGGCCTTAGGAAGGATCACTACGAACAAAGCTAGTGGAGGTGATGAAATTACAGCTGAGCTATTTCAAGTCCTGAAATATGATGATGTGAAAGTCCTTCACTCAATATGCCAGCAGATTTGGAAAACTCAGCAGTGGCCACAGGACTGGAAAAGGTCAGTTTCCATTCCGATCCCAAAGAAAGGCGATGCCAAAGAATGCTCAAACTATTGAAAAACTGCACGCATCTCACACACTAGCAAAGTAATACTCAAAATTCTCTAAGCCAGGCTTCAACAGTATGTGAACCATGAACTTCCAGATGTTCAAGCTGGATTTAGACGAGGCAGAGGAACCAGAGATCAAATTGCCAACATCCGCTGGATCATCGAAAAAGCAATGGAGTTTCAGAAAAACATCAACTTCTGCTTTATTGACTACACCAAAGCCTTTGACTGTGTGGATCACAATAAACTGTGGAAAATTCTGGAAGAGATGGGAATACCAGACACCTGGCCTGTCTCTTGAGAAATCTGTATGCAAGTCAGGAAGCAACATTTAGAACTGGACATGGAACAACGGACTGATTCCAAATTGGGAAAGGAGTACGTCAAGGTTAAATACTGTCACCCCGCATATTTAACTTATATACAGAGTACATCACGTGAAATGCTGGGCTGGATGAAGCACAAGCTGGAATCAAGATTTCTGGGAGAAATATTAATAACCTCAGATATGTAGATGACACCATCCTTCTGGCAGAAAGCAAAGAAGAACTAAAGAGCCTCTTGATGAAAGCGAAAGAGGACAGTGAGAAAGTAGGCTTGAAACTCAACATTCAAAAAACAAGATCATGGTACTCAGTCCCATCACTTCATGGCAAATAGATGGAGAAACAATGGAAACAGTGACAAACTTTATTTTCTTGGACTCCAAAATCACTGCAGATGGTGACTGTAGCCATGAAATTAAATCCTTCTTTTCCTTCGAAGAAAAGCTACAACAAACCTAGACAGCATATTAAAAAGCAGAGACATTACTTTGCCAACGAAGGTTCCTCTAGTCAAAGCTATGGTTTTTCCAATAGTCATGTATGGACATGAGGGTTAGACCATAAAGAAAGCTGAGCACTGAAGAATTGATGTTTCTGAACTGTGGTGTTGGAGAAGGCTCTTGAGAGTCTTTTGGACTGAAAGGATATCAAACCAATCAATCCTTAAGGAAATCGGTCCTGAATATTCATTGGAAGGCCTGATCCTGAAGCTGAGAACTCCAATACTTTGGCCACCTGATGTGAAGAACTGATTCACTGGAAAAGACCCTGATGCTGGGAAAGATTGAAGGCAGGGGGAGAAAGGGATGACAGAGGATGAGATGGTTGGATGGCATCACGGACTCGCTGGACATGAGTTTGAACAAGCTCCAGGAGTTGGTGATGGACAGGGAAGCCTGGCTGCAGTCCACGGGGTCGCAAAGAGTCAAAGACATGACTGAGCGACTGAACTGAACTGATACCTTTTAAAAATATATACAGATCATAAGTGTCATTCAAAGAATTCTCACCAAATACACATATCTGTGTAAGCAGCACCATCCCAGAGGCCTCATGACCCCTTTAAAATCAACAGTCTTGTTCTGGTCTGAATTGCATTGCCCCTGTACCCGTCCCCGCAAAGGTGGCTCAGATGGTAAAGAATCTGCCTGCAATGTGGGAGACCTGGGTTCAATCCCTGGGTAGGGAGGATGGCTACCCATTCCAATATTCTTGCCTGAAGAATTCTATTGACAGAGGAGCCTGGGAGGCTACAGCCCATGGGATCACAAAGAGTCAGACACAACTGAGTGTCTAACATTTTCACTTTGCAAATTCATATGTTGAAGCCTTAATTTCCAACATTACTGCAGGAAATAGGACCTTAAAGAAGGTAATTAATGTTAAATGAGGTCAAAAAGTAGGGCCCTAGTCAAACAGGACTGGGGTCTCTGTAAGAAGAGGCAGAGGTGACTTCCCTGGTGGTCCAGTTGTTAAGACTTCGCGCTTCCAATGCAGGAGGCACAGGTTTGATCCTTAGTCAGGGAAATAAAAATCCCACATGTTGTGAGGTGCAGCCAAATAAAGAAGAAGAGCCAGAGATACCAGGGAGGCATGACACTGAGAAAAGGACATGTAAGGATACAGCAAGAGGCAGCACCTGCAAGCCAAGGAGAAAGGCCTCAGGAGAAACAAACCTGCCAATGCCTTGACCTTGGACTTCCAGCCTCCAGACCTGTAGGAAAACAAGCTTCTGTTGTTTAGTCGCCCGTCTGTGGTGTTTTATTATGGCAGCCTAAGAAGATTAATACAACACTTCTCTCCTAGTTTTATTACTTTTTTATTACCCACACTTGGTATATATCGAAGTCCTTAAAATAATTACCTACCAGGGCATGAGGATGAAAGTAACCAAAAAAGTGTCTGGCACAAAGTGCATAATACTGAACAAAACAAGACACAGAATGAATTTAACTAAATGTACAACACAGGTGCCCGAGTTCTGATCAAATCTACGTGTGCACGTGTTTTACTTTCCTCTAAGTGGCACATGCAAAAGCATTATTCAAAGCTGTGTGTCAGGCATGGTTCTACTTTATTTAATTCTTACAACTGTTTGGAATCTATGCTTGTTGCTATATACATGCATGCAATCTGTGGGCTCTGCTGAACGCACAGGACTTTACAGTGTGCTGACACTGTGTTTGCTTTTCCTGTTCCCCCAGTGTACCCCAAGGACCTCCTGATCACCTTCTTACCAAAAGCAATGCTGTGATGAACATGTTTGAATATGTTCCCTGAGGGACCTGTGTAGAAAACCTGGGATGCTCACCAGTAACAATGCTGAGTCCATCAGAGTCGATACATTATCTTCGCTAAATTCTGTCTGATGGCTCTCCAAAATCACTGCCTCCGTCTACACCCACACTAGTGGTGTGCAAGAGTCCCTAGATCCTCATATCCCTGTAAATGCTTGGCAGTATCCAATTATTTCATCTTTGCCAGCGAGTGTAAAAGTTTACCACTGTAACTCATATCTCCAATTATTAATGAATATACTCACAAGCCATTTTGGCTTCTCTTGCTGTGGATTGCTTAATTGTACATATTGCCCAATATGCCAGCAAATCTGTAAAACTCAGCAGTGGCCACAGGACTAGAAAAGGTCAGTTTTCATTCCAATCCCAAAGAAATGTCAAAGAATGTTCAAATTACTTCACGATCGCACTCATTTCACAAGCTAGCAAGATTATGCTCAAAATCCTTCAAGCCAGGCTTAAGCAGTATGTGAATCAAGAACTCCCAGATGTGCAAGCTGGATTTAGAAAAGGCAAAGGAACCAGTGATCAAATTGGCAACGTCCACTGGATCAAAGAAAAAGCAAGGGAATTCCAAAATACCTATCTACTTCTGCTTCATTGACTACACTAAAGGCTTTGACTGTGTGGATTATAACAAACTGTGGAAAATTCTTAAAGAGATGGGAGTACCAGACCACTTTATCTGCTGACTGAGAAACTTGTTTGCAGGACAAGAAGCAACAGTTAGTACTGGACATGAAACAATGAACTGGTTCAAAACTGGTAAAGGAGTACATCAAGGCTGTAACTGTCACTTATATGCCACTGCTTATTTAACATATATGCAGAGTACATCATGTGAAATGCTGGTCTGGGTGAATCACAAGCTCGAATCAAGATTGCCAGGAGAAACAGCAATAACTTCAGATATGCAGATGATACTACTTTAATGGCAGAAAGCTAAGAGGAACTGAAGAACCTCTTGATAAAGGTGAAAGAGAGTGAAAAAGTTGTCTTAAAACTCAACATTCAAAAAACTAACATCATGCCATCCGGTCCCATCACTTCATGGCAAACAAATGGGGGAAAAATGGAAACTGTGACAGGTTTTATTTTCTTGGGCTCCAAAATCACTGCAGACAGTGACTGCAGCCATGAAATTAAAAGATGCTTGCTCATTGGAAGAAAAGCTATGAAAAACCTAGACAGCATATTCAAAAGCAGAGATAACACTTTACCAACAAAGGTCCATATAGTCAAAGCTATGGTTTTTCTAATAGTCACATATGGATGTGAGAGTTGGACCATAAAGAAAGCTGAATGACGAAGAACTGATGCTTTTGAACTGTGGTGCTGGAGAAGACTCTTGAGAGTCCCTTGGACAGCAAGGAGATCAAACCAGTCAACCCTAAAGGATATCAACGCTGAATATTCATTGCAAAGATTAATGCTGAAGCTGAAGCTCCAATATTTTGACTACTTGATGTGAAGACCCACTTTGCTGGAAAAGACCCTGATGCTGGGAAAGGTTGAGAGCAAGAGGATAAGGGGTGACAGGATAAGATGGTTAGATAGCATCATTGACTCAATGGACATGGGTTTGAGCAAACTCAGAGAGATGGTGAAGGACAGAGAAGCCTGGCATGCGGCAGTCCATGGGGTCACAGAGAGCTGGACACATCTTCGTGACTGAACAACAACAGCAACGTTTTGCCCAACTTTCCATTGGGCTCCCCATTTTTTCTTAAAATTTTATATAATGTCTTATATATTCCAGGTTTTAGATGTGGCACCTGTCTGTGACATCTGTCTACCGGAGTGTCGCGGTCCCAGCACTGTCCGCGTTTTGTACTGAGAGTCCTTCACTGGGGCACTGGAGCTCGTTTAGCAGCACCCCTGGCCTCTGTGCACTAGATGCCAGGAGTGCCTCCAGCCCTGTTGTCATATCCAGACTCTCTCCAAATATTGTCAGTGTCCTGGGATGGCGGGCAAAATCAACCCCAGTTGAGGACCACTGATCTATAGGTCATCTTCCCACTGGGTTATGACTATCTAATCCCATTGATTAGAAATCCAAAATTTTGATTAAAAATAAATTTTTCACATTATACTTTGCATTTGGGGATTTTGTTTGAGAAGACTTCCTTATGCCTAGGTTTAAAGAAATATGCCCTTACATTTTCTTCAATCTGTTTTACTGACATTTGAATCTTCAATTTATCTGGAGTCTACTTGTGTTGTTCTGGGTAGGAATCCAGTTCTACCGTGATATATATAATCAACCAGTTTTCAAAGGCATCTGCAAGTCCGTGAGATTTTCCCCATTGCTCTGTGGTGTCGTGTTTATCACGTATCAAGTTCCCATACACGTGTGCCTTGTCCCTGAGCTCTCCATCCTCTTCCATGGATCTACTGACCTTCCTTCTGTGGAAACTACATAGCTCTCTATTACCCTGACTTTTTAAAATACAATCCCAGAGATACTGCATTTTCTTTATTTTTTGACATGTACCCACTGCCGTATTTATGTACACATGCATTTTTGGCTGAGCTGGGTCTTTCCCTGTTGCACGCAGGCTTTCTCTAGTTGTGGGGGGAGGAGGGGGACCCCGCCACTCTCCAGCTGAGCATGGGCTTCCCACAGTGGTGGTTTCTCTTGTCATGGAGCACCTGCTCTGGGCGCACAGATTTCAGTAGTTGTGGCACAGGGATCTCAGTGGTTGTGGCACACGGGCTTCACTGCTCCATGGCATGTGGAATCTTCCTGGACCAGGGATGGAACCCACATCCCTTGCACTGGCAGGCAGATTCTTACCTGCTGTACCATCAAGGAAGTCCTACTACAACTTTTTAAAATATTTTAGTATCTAGAAGACACATCCCTCCTCTTTTTAAAAGATGCCTCAGCTATTTGCAGACCTTTATATTTATTAATTTGAGAAAAAGTTTCTCAACATATATGAAATTCTAATTGCAATTTCATTTTTTAAATTTTAAATTAATTTGAAGTAGCTGACATGTATAGAATGTTATGTTATCATGAACCTGGAGTATCTCTTGATTTATTTAAAACTTTCTTTTATGTCCTTTAATTGAATTTAATTTTTTTCCACAGAGAACTCATTTATTCTGTGATAAACTAATTCCTAGGAATCGTTTTTGTAGCTACTATGAATGGCAGTGTATTTTCTTTTATGTGTTTTATGGCTGGTGTTTGCTGGTGTGGAAACAAGCTGTCGGCTTTTAGTAGTTGGTCTTGTGTCTGACAGTCTTGCTGAATCCTCTTGTTAGTTTTATTCAGTTGGTTTTCCTTGTCCATGATCACAGCACTTGTGAATAATGAGAGCTTTATCTTTTCCCTTCAATCTTCACACCTCTGTATTAGTTTGCTGCGGAATCTGTAACAAAGTGCCATAGGCTGAATAGCTTAAACAGCAGAAATTTATTTTCTCACAATTCTAGAGGCTAGCAGTCCAAAATCAGGCGTCAATAGGGCTGGTTTCTCAGCTTGTCGACGGCCGTCCGCTCCCTATCTTCACATGGTCTTTCCTCCGTACCTGTCTGAGTCCCAGCTTCCTCTTATAAGGACACCAGTCCTACCAGATTAGGGCCCACTCTAATGGTCCCATTTTAACTTCATTATATTTTTAAAGACTTTATCTCCAAATACAGTCACAATCCAAGGGCTTGGGGGTTAGCACTTTAACATATAAATTTGGGGGAAAACAACTTCTCATTTCTTCTTCTTGGCATCAGCTGCAGGGGAAACCAAGGTGCCCCCACAGTTCTCCGTGTCACAGCCGACTTGTAGCAGGCAGGCGCTGGGACCCTGAGGCAATGAGTGGGAGAGAGGAGAGAGCAGAAGTCACATCTGTGTGGCAAGGCTTCCCATCCCCGTCTGCCTCTGGCTCATATTCCCTCCACGTGCCAAGTCAGGATGTCCTCCCTGGAGCTTCCCACAGATTTAGACTAGTTCTTAAGTGCCTCCAATCAATGGCACTCCACTCCAGTACTCTTGCCTGGAAAATCCCATGGACAGAGGAGCCTGGTAGGCTGCAGTCCATGGGGTCGCAAAGAGACGTACACTACTGCGCGACTTCACTTCCACTTTTCACTTTCATGCATTGGAGAAGGAAATGGCTACCCACTCCAGTGTTCTTGCCTGGAGAATCCCAGGGACGGGGGAGCCTGGTGGGCTGCCATCTATGGGGTCGCACAGAGTCGGACACGACTGAAGCGACTTAGCAGCAGCAGCAGCATGCTTCCCCTTCCTTCCATAGTGTCCCCAGAGTTCAGGTTGTGGTGGCAGGGGTTAGGATACAAGGGCTAGTGGCAGTGGTGTGAACCATCTAACCAGAAATCCCTGTGATCTGATCGGGCTTTAGAAAGACCTCTTTGGCTAGTGTAGAAACTGAATTAGAAATGGGGAATCCCAGAGACTGAGAAACTAGATAAAGGGCTATTGCAATAAGTGAGCTGTCAACTCCTAGACAGAGGTAATGGTGCTGGGAATGGAGATGGTGTTGATAGGACTTGGTAATTCTTTACGTGTGGGATAAAAGGCAAGAAAGAAGTCATGAGTGATTCCTAGGTTTCTGGCTTGCGCAACTGAGTGGATGGTGGTTAACTTACACTGTGTATCACAAGACAGTCCAGGGTCAGGGAAAGGACTCAAGGAGGACACAAGGAGACTGACATGCCCACAAGACATCCAAATTGAGATGTTTAACAGGTAGTTGGGGCTATAGGGCTGGTGGTCAGGAGAGAAATATGGACTGGATGGCCTAGGACGTCATTAGCCCATGAGCCATTGGAATAGATGAGCAGGGGTGAACTTCCAGGGATGGTGTGAGGAGGGAAGAGAATAGAGGGTCAAAGACCTATCCTTGAGTATTACAAGTAAGGTAATTCTTGAGTCTAAAGAAGAGATAGCAAGAGGCTGAGAAAAAGTGTCCCCCTTGGCAGTCAAGGAAAGAGCACATGTTAAGAAATGTGGCCAGGTGAGAAATCAGGTCAGATGAGGCCTGAAAGGTACTTAGGGGCATGAAAGTCATCAGTGACCTCTGCCCCCAATAGAGGAGGTTGTCATTCTCATCATAGTGATAACAATAAATGATCTTATTAACAATGATATCACTCTAGAACTATATGGCTTTTTATTACTTCTACAAGCAGTTTATATTCAACAACTTCCTTTTGTTTTAGGAAAACTGTGTCCCATAATATAATTTTCGAAGGAACTGGGGAAGATTTTCTAGAGAAGAGAAGACTAGGGATAGGGTAGGATGTTTGGACTATGAGCAGTCTTAGAATTTACAAAAGGCTGTCGAGAGCCTGCTCTGGGGAAGCCAGAACCGATTCACGCGTTTGCAATGCCAGAGCTGTTCAACAACAGAATGTGCTGCTCCAAAGCTGGAGAGACCCCCCACACACACACCCTCACCCCACCCACTCCAGCCTCTCAAGCCCTTTCAAGTTTGTGGTCTTATTTTGCCTCACAGCAGTTTTCTGCCAAGAGAAGTGAGTTTCCCTTTGCTGATACATAGGGAGGCTGAGTTTCAGAGAGGTTCAGTGGTATTGAAAAGGTCACACAGCTGGAAGATGGATGGGGTGGGGCCTACGCCGGGTCCTCTCATTCCAAGAGCAGCATTCTGGCCATGCCGGAGGTAAGTGGCCTCTCAACAGGGAAGCCCAGAGAAGAGTCAATGCCCTTGGGAAGCAGGAGGGCATGTCAGGGCTGGGGCCCCTACTAGATGAGGGTGTTTCCGGCTGAGCAATCAGTGACTGTGATTTTCTGTATTGCATGGGATAATGCACTCTTGACAGATGAGAAACTAAAACACAGAGGCTAAGAGACTGATGTTTAAAACTGAAGATATGTCTCCTGTTAATGCAGACCAACAAAGGGCTGTGGGCTCCCCATGGGGCGCAGTGGTAAAGAATCTACCTGTCTGCCAAGGCAGGAGGTGCAGGAGATGGATGGGGTTCCATCCTTGGGTCAGGAAGATCCCCTGGGGGGAAAAATGGCAACCCACTCCAGTATTCTTGCCTGGGAAATCCCATAGCTAGAGAAGCCTGGCGGGCTACAATCCACGGGATCACAAAGAGTCAGACACGACTGAGCACACACACATACAGATGTACAAAAGGCTGTGCTTCTAGACACCTCAGTAGGAAAATTCCAACCTCAAAAGATGACCATAGCCATGGTTACTGATCAGTTTATATCTGTGCTCTCAGGGCTGGTGAGGGTCTTTGTCCCCAGGGCTTGCTGCAGAAACAGCCTTGTGCACAGAACTAGCAGTGGCCCAGGCTCACACTCCAGGTGTGAGGCCAGGTAAGGCCACTTACCTGCTCAGCTCTTCTCCTGCAGATGCTACCATATTGAGGACTAAGGACACCAAGGACTGCGAGGACCAAGTTTTGAGCGTTGACACCATCTAACTACCAGAAAGCAAGGGCAGATACAATGGTCATCTGATTTAAATTCGCCCGTTCCAGTCCATTTTAGTTCACTGATTCCTAAAATGCCGATGTTCACTCTTGCCATCTCCTGTTTGACCACTTCTAATTTACCTTGATTCATGGACCTAACATTCTGGGTTCCTATGCAATATTGTTCTTTACAGCACTGGACTTTACTTCCATCACCAGTCACATCCACAACTAGGCTGGCTTTGGCTCTGTCTCTTCATTCTTTCTGGAGTTGTTTCTCCACTCTTCTCCAGTAGCATATTGGGCACCTACCAACCTGTGGAGTTCATCTTTCAGTGTCCTATCTTTTTGCTTTTTCTTAATGTTCATGGGGTTCTCAAGGCAAGAATACTGAAAAGGTTTGCCATTCCCTTCTCCAGTGGACCACATTCTGTCAGAACTCTCCACCATGACCCATCCATCTTGGTGGCCCTAGACAGCATGGCTCATACTTTCATTGAGTTAGTGATGAGTGGACATGAGTTTGAGCAAGCTCCAGGAATTGGTGATGGACAAGGAAGCCTGGCATGCTGCAGTCCATGGGGTCCCAGAGAGTTGGACACAACTGAGCGACTGAACTGAACTGAGGCAAAGGCAGCCAATGGACAGATTTGGATCTTGAAAAGAGCCTATCCCTTAAGCTTAAGAAAGTCACTAAGATTCATATCCATTTTTGGGGGTATCATAGGATCTCAAGGGGGTGACAGGGAACATTCTGTTAATTGTGGCAGGGACAGCTCTGGCAATTAATTTGAAAGAAATTATAAAAACCCAGGTATCCATCAACAAGAGCATGAATAAAAAAGTTACAGTATGGCCACACCGTGTAACATTATACAGCAGCCAAAACTGGATGAACAAGGGTATCCACCTATAGGATGCTGGATGAAGAAAACACCCTGCAGAAAAGCACACGCACTGTGATAGAACTCAGTGTAATTTAAAGTCTGCAAAGCAATGCTACACATCACTGAGATATGCACACTGGTGCAGTACAAGTACAGGAGGACGGATGGGGACTGACAAAGACTTCATTCAAGGCATCAGCTACCATTTGGATGAAGAGATGGTGGGAATATGCAACAGGAAAGGTATACCCAGGTGGCACTAGTGGTAAAGAATCCACCTGCCAACGCAGGAAACACAAGAGAGGTGGGTTCAATCCCTGGGTTGGGAAGATCCCCTGGAGGAGGAAATGGCAACCTACTCCAGTATTCTTGCCTGAAGAATCCCATGGACAGAGGAGCCTGGCGGGCTTACAGTCCACGGGTCACAAAGAGTCGGACATGACCAAAGCAACCTAGCAAGGACCTGCAAGGTATACCCAGGAGTTTCTACAGGATTGGAAATGTTTGTTTCTTAGGATAGGTAGAGTATACCCATCTTACAAGATTCTTTAGGGCTTTTTGCTTTTAAAATACATTTCCTAATAATTTCTTGTGACTGTGTTTATACTCAAAGCTGGTAACGCAAATCGTAACATTTATATGTGTTAATGAATCTGTCTCTTCTGCTGAGACATGAGGTCACACCCTCTTGAAGCCAGAATCACCCAGCTAAGCTGCTTCCAAATTTTTGACCCGCTAGGTTTGGGGGTAATTTTGTTACACACAAGAAAACTATTATGAGGAATCACTGGGTATTCTTGAGCAAAGCAATGACACTATGAAAGTGGTATTTACCAGGCTATTGTGTAGCCTCCAAAGACCAAATAGCTAAATTTGCTGTTTTGCAAAGCCCCAGGTGGTTAGCACAAACCCGGAAGAGCCTGCAGCCCAGAACTCGTGGGCGGGGTAGGCAACATGTTGGTACTTTCAGTACGGCCTCAGACCAATGTTAATCAACTCTGAACTTTTTCCAACCAAATCTACTTGCCTCAACAGTTCACCCCTGAGGACAAAAAGTAGACCTTCAGACTTCTCTGCAAACCTCCAGAACTCAGCTAAACATAGAGCAGGGGCAGCTGATTTATGATGCTTCACAGGTGATGAGGAAAAATATCCCCAACCTGGCCGGGAGATGCCGTGCAGCCCTGAGGGACAGAGTGCCGAGAGTGGAGCCAGAGCCTCCTGCCCTTGCAGCTCTCCTTGCAGCCTGGTAAGACACTATTCCAGGTTTCATGTCCTGTTCGCCATGCTAGACCCATGCTTCCAGTGAGCACAGAGGTGAGGGTGGGATAGTGATGGGTAAAAGAAGCTCATGAAATAACCATAAAGGGAAAAGCAAAAAAACATTTAGCTAAGCAAAGGGAGCAATCTTTCTCTCTAGGCTGCAGTTCCCAAAGCAGATTCAAAAAGTAAACTCTGCAGTCAGGGCATCTCCTTAAAACAAGCTCTAGCAATTGCCTAAGAATTGAGCTCTCAGTGAAAGGGAGAGGGATGAGGTTGGTGACAGAAATAGATATGGTCCCTGGATGGAAAATGTGTCATCATCCTGATGTGCTGTTAGGGGCTCAGCTTATGACTTTGATTACAACAGGAAGACTTAGTGTTGGGTTGGAAGTAGTCATCTCAAAGCTAAATTCCATTTCTTGGAGGTGGAGTAGAGAAAACTCAACTAGATTTGGGCAAAGTTCACATTACAAGAAGAAAAACATGACCTCCCCACAAAAACAGAAAATGTAAAAACAAGTTTTGAGAGAGTTGTTGTTTGGTTATTTCTATAAGATTAAATAAAAGTTGTTTAGCATAGATCAAAATTTTAAAAACAAAGGAGACAATTTTACATAGAAGCCAAAGGCCTCAGATTTGTCCCTTGGCAGCTTTCTAAAGGGGCTTCCCTGGTGGCTCAGATGGTAGAGAATCCACCTGCAATGCTGGAGACCTGGGTTCTATCCCTGGGTTGGGAAGATACGCTGGAGGAGAGCATGGCAACCCACTCCAGTATTCTTGCCTGGAGAATCCCCATGGACAGAGGAGCCTGGAGGGCTACAGTCCATGGGGTCACAAAGAGTTGGACATGACTGAGCGGCTAAGCACACACACAGCTTTCCAAGGATCTCTTTCACTTGCAGATGGAAAAGCTGAGGTTCAGAAAGGGAAGGTATGGAGACAGGGTCACAAAAAGATTGTTGGCCAAGCTTAGAGCAGGACCCAGGAACCCAGGAAGTGGGTGACATTCATGAACTATTTGAGCCTTCCCAGTTCAAATGAGGAACAAACATGAGCGTGAAGAGCTGGGCATCTGTGAGCTACTATTAATCCTCCTGGGGACAGCCTCCCAGTCACTCAAATTGTTATTAAGGGAATAAGGACTGGAAGACAGGAGCTCGCTGACCCAGCAGAGCGCATACACAGGGGCAGCATCTGAGTCTCTGGGAATTGCTTTCTCTCACTTAGGCCCAGCATGGACTTCTCAGGAAGCTGGGCCTGAGGACAAATGAGATTAGAAATATAGCAGAGAGTGCTTCTTGAAAAAGAAGGGGTCCAGGACTGAATGAAAAGACAGACAAAGGCAGCAGGTGGACAGTCTTAATGCCAGAGAGACCTAGGTGTAAATCCCAGCTCAGCCCTTCCACCTGTGTGATCTCAAGTGAGTTATAGGGCACCTCTTAGCCTGTTTCCTCCTCTGTAAAATGGGTATCATACACGCTTGCAGTAAACTCAAGATATCTGAGAGCTTTAATAAATGTTATGAACTCCTGAATCCTTAGCTAGAAAAGAGAAAGAGAGGAGACATCCAGACAGGTACAAAGTTCACCAGCCCAATCTGACAAGGCCTGCTGCTGCTTTTAGACCATTCTCTCGGCTGCCTTTGTACAGACCCATTTCCTCCCGGGGAGGCCAGGACACACCTTGCTGGCTCACCACCAGACTTACGTTAAGGTCACTCACCAGAGGCACTCGTGGGCTCTCCAAAGGGCCAGATAAAATCCCAGTGGGTTTTGGAGATATCCTATAGTCGCCCTTCTGCCTCTTTTAAACCTTCTCTGGATGTGCCAATGATGGCAGAGAAGACAGGTGGCAAGAGAGTGGTTCTGGAGTCAGGCAGAGCTGGATTCAAATCCTGCCTCTTCTTTTATTTGGCTGAGTAAACTTGAACAAATACTCACCTCTCTAAGTCTCGGTTTCCTCATTTGAAAAACTCCAATGATAATAAATATCTATTTTGTAGGATTGTCATTAATCAACGTAATGAATTTAATGAGGTAGTTAATTAATTTAATGATGAAATTAAGTGAAATGAATTTAATAAATTAATGTAATTTTAAAATATAAATATTCTAAATATTATATATAATATAGTATAAAAATATACTATAATACTATGACATATATAGCATAATAATACACTATAATTGTGATGAATTTAATATTATAAATATGACAATCACGTATCATTATATTCATATATCATGATAATATGATATAATATTGTTATATATATATATAATAATGTAGTATGATATGCATAGCATATTATGGCATATTATAACCTATATAGTATAATACTATATTATAGTATAATAATAAAATATAAATAAATTTAATAAATTAATGTGATGAATTTAATGAGGAAATGTAATTAAAGCACAATCAGCCAATATTTGGGTAGCTCAGATGGTAAAGAATCCGCCTACAATGCAGGAGACCCCAGATCAATTCCTAGGTCAGGAAGATCCCCTGGAGAAGGGATAGCTACCCAACCCAGTATCGTTGGGCTTCCCTGGTGGCTCAGAGTATAAAGAATCTGCCTGCAATGTGGGAGCCCTGGGTTCAATCCCTGGAGTGGGAAGATCCCCTGGAGGAGGGCATGGCAACCCACTCCAGTAATCTGGCCTGGAGAATCCCCATGGACAGAGAAGCCTGGTGGGCCACAGTCCATGGGGTCGCAAAGAGTCAGACACGACTGAGCAACTAAGCACACACGCACAGCCACTATCGGCAGTGGCTGAATACATGATGGAATCAGGGCAGGCTGCCTGTCCAGAGGTGGGCAGATATGGTAAGTCTTAGAAATTCTGCCTCTGCTGTGGAGTAGGTGTGTGATTCTAGGTAAGTCACTTAAGCTCCCTGTGTCTCTGCTTCCTCTCATGGACGATAGACATCATGCTTTCCAGAACTCAGAAGGTGTCTATAAAATTCAACTGATTTATTGGAAATAGAAGTGGTTAGAAAACTCTGTAGCATGACTCCATAAAAGGATAATAATTATTCAGATATGACTGGATATCTGTAACTCTAAAATGTTTCCATCTCAAAATTATCCAGAATGCAAGCAGAAAAGAAAAGAATTAGTGGTGGGAGAGGTAAGATAAAAATCAAAGAATTTTGAAACTTCTAATGGCACAAAATTCATTCAAACATTGAAATTTCACCTTAACTGGTTTTTCATTGTTATTATTATTTTATTTGGGGATGAGATTTTTGGGTGTTTGTTTCCAGAGAACACTGTCTTTCTTCTTTTCTCTAAAGTTACTAAAGAGTATAAATACTCCAACTGAAAGCTTTAATAAGAGCAATCATCCATGTGATTTGTCAGAAGCCAAAATAAAATTCTGGGACAAAAAATAGGCCAGTTTAAAGCGATTTTGGCCATTCCCACGAATGGAATGAGGACTCCTCAGAGCTACTTAAAAGTGTCAATTCTAGAAGTTCCTGGTCTTTCCAGATCTTGAAAAGTGGTTAAGAACAAGGAAATTGCTCACTCACAGCTGGGACTGAATCCCAGTGCTGCAGCTTCACAGGCACGTGACCCAGAGTCACCTTCTCCATAAACAGGGATAGTATAGTATCCCATGGCGTTAGCAGTACATGTCCCAGAGGGTCATTTTGAGGGTTAAATGGATAAACCATGTAAAGAGCTTACCCAAGTGCCTGGCACACAGTAAGTGTTCAACAACCACAGTTTTAAGAGAAAGCTCCCCTTGAACCTTTAGGGCCTTGTACTTTCGCGCTTGTAACCATTTTCCCAGGTAACGTCTCCTTTTGCCCTCTCAACAGCCCAAGAAGCTCTGTAGATTGGGATTCATTAGCGCCCTCTAACTACTGAGAAACTGAGCCTCAGTGAAGTTAAGTGACTGGCACGCGGTCTCCCTGGGGATGAACAGGAGTGAAGACTTGGGTTCCTTAGAAACCCTGCACTAAGGGGCAGGTTTCCCAGACCTGAGAGAGAGAAAGGCTGAGGGTAGCAGTCCCCGTTACAAAGTCCTTACCAGAGTGGAATTCAAGACCTCAGGGCCTTGTGGGGCAGTGATTGTGACTCAGTTCTCCCACCCTGACTCCCCCACCTCTGACCTTCCCCCCACATACACACAGCTCGGTGCCAGAGCTGTCCAGCTGACAGCAGTCGGAGCTGCTGACACCTGTTACAGATGGGCAGGCCTGGCTGTGGCTAGAAAGCCAGAATGTTCTGCCCCACAGTTTCCAGTATCTGACGTACATGCCTGCTGCTCACCTGCTGAGGGAAATCTCTCTTCATGCACCACGTCAGCAGGTTTACCGTAAAGTCATCCTCTGAGACTTCCAGCCCCAGCCCCTAATTAGTCATGCCCCTCCCATTTTCCTTTTTGATACGGAATGGAAAGACCCCAGAGGTGACGGAAAACACCGTCATTGAGCCCCACGAAATCTTGGACTTAACACATGTTGAATCACCTAAGCTACCAAGATCCCAGACATTCAGCCCTTGAGAGTTGGAAAAATTCTCAGAGGCCATCTAATCCAGGGTAGGGTGAACTTTTCCTGTAAAGGGTCGAACAGTATATATGTTAGGCTTAGTAGGTCACATCCAATCTTCTTTATTTTATAACAAGCTCCTGAGCTAAAAACAGTGTTCCCATTATAAATGGCAGAATTTGGCTTGAAGACCATGGTCCATGGATTGCTGATTCATCCAACCATCTAGTTTAAGTATATTTGTCCAAGGTTACCCAACCGTCAGGACTGTCACTGATACTCAGATCTGATTTATGGGCCACTCTGCCTCCAGAATTAAGATTATTTTATTCTGGTTCTTAAAAAATCTCAATCTCTACTTCTTAACCAAAATGCTTGGCTAATTGTATTTTCAACATTCAATAATGAAAAATGCTGTGGATGAGTGCAATAGAAGAACAAATGTTATTTAAAATCAAAACTAGCTGTGGTTGCTTCTGCCTTGCAAAGACAGGAGAAATTATTTCCATCAGCATGAAGATACATCTTTAGTCTGGCAGAGCTGGTAAGGAGAGAGAAAGGAATAGATGGACAATTTCAAAACCTTTTCCTGGTTCTCTAGCACTAGTGAAAAGGCAAGAGGCTGGGGGAGGAAGGGTAAAGAAGACTGCCATTGCTTTGCAGCATTTTTTATTGTGCAAAGAGAGACCACCACTCCCACCCCCACCCCACCACCAGGCCACGTGGCAAGTATAATCAGCCTAAATTGCTCTACTTAGTAAAAGGAGGTGAATCAGATGGCCTAAGAGATGGTGCTCCTAATGATGGGTACATAGAGGGGAAAAACAGGATAGCATGACAGTGTGATACACATACCGACTGGCAAAACCAAGAATGCCCAGTGTTAGTGCTAAGTGATTTGCATAAATAGGATCTAAGGTCCCTTCAAGTCCCTGGGCTCTGCTAGAGTTGACTTCTATGAGCATCTGTATTGCTGTTTTTTGTGCAAATTGAAGAAGAGGTGCTAGGGAAAGTGAGGCAGACTTTGTGTAGGTGTCAACATACACAGAAGCAACTCAAGGACTTAGAACACATTAAGCAGAGACAGGATCTCAGAGGAGGTGTAACCAGGAAAAGATAAGCTGCCCAACATCATGCCCCCTTCTTCTTGCTATCAGAAAATCCCCTGGCAGCTGGGAAGGGCCCTGGGCATTGTCAGGAAGACACTGACAGAAGTCTTGTGGGAATTCTGGAAAAGTTTCATTCTTGACAAAAAGGAAAAATGTGGTAGCACCATCATGTTCTACCTTTCTCCTCTCTTTGTCCACGCACTCCTAGACTGCAGGGAACATCCCGCTGCTGTCCAATAGAGCTTTCTGCGTTGACAGAAATGTTCTGTGCCTGTACTAGCCCAATGCAGTAGGCACCAACCACTTGAAATGTTGCTAGTATGACTGAAGAACTGCATTCTTTTTAACTTTTATTAAATTTTAATTAATCTAAACTTAAATAGCCACACGTGGCTGGAGGCTACCTTACTGGACAGTTAAGACTACAGAATCATAGGAGCTTTGACTCTGATGCTGAGCCATCTATCTCCAAGCTGCCCATTATTCTAGAGAAACCTCTAGTTTTTAAGTTACTGTAAATTGAGTTTTCAAGTTACTGTAAATTGAGTTTTCTGATGCATGTATGCATGCTAAGTTGCTTCAGTCGTGTCCAACTCTTTGTGACACTATGGACTGTAGCCCACCAGGCTCCTCTGTCCCTGGGATTCTCTAGGCAAGAATACTGGAGTGGTTTGCCATGCCCTCCTCCAGGGGATCTTCCCAACACTAGGACTGAACCTGCATCTCTTACATCTCCTGCATAGGCAGGCGGCTTGTTTACCACTAAGGCCACCTGACTGGGGCCAAAAGCTTTCTAACTGATACTCCCAGGGAGAGAGACTAGGACAGCCCCAGAGCCTCCACTGCCTAGGGGATAATATTCAAGCCATCAACCCTATCTTATTTGCATCTCAAAGAACAGTTAAGTAGCTAACGTCAGGGTAGAGGAATATCCCAAGAGGAAGGGAAGGGTGGAAGAGAGTCCTTCCCGCCCTCATTCAGACCGTCTCTTTGGTCAAAGACACGAAAGTCTAAGACAGCTACGGCTCGGGAAAGTTGGACACCTAGCGTCAAAATGAAGTGTCAAGACAGTGGTCCAGGGCCTGCCTTGTCCGGGCTTGGGTTTTTCCCTACCACACTCACCTTCAGCAAGTCACTTCCTCTCTCTGAAGCTCATGTCTTACATATATTAAGTGGGGAACAATCAAACTCTTCCAGCCTAGCTCAAGGAGCTATTCTAGGGCTCGGCTCCAAATGGATGGAAATAACATATAGTCAATAGGAAAGTGCTGGTGAGGAAATCTTGGAGAAGGTCATTCCTAGAAAGACTGGAGGCTTCAGAAGGTCCTGTCACCTGGTCTGAGAAGCACCTCGCATCCAGGTCTGGTCAGCTCTTCAGGCCCCGATTTCACCTCTAATGGCAGAGAGTTCCACCAACCATGCTAAGGGCCTGATGCAGGGAGAGGGGTGGCCTGGAGCTTAGGGAGCCCAATTCTCATGAACAAACTTGGGGCAGGCACAAGACATGGATCCCTTGAGTGGCCAGCTCAATTGGTACCCGAAATGACTGCAGATCAGTACCCTCAGACGTACACAGCCTAACCTAGTCCTCATCTCTGTTCCAGGGGAAGTATTTCTATCACCCCTCAGTCATGACAGGTCAAATCCAAACAAAGAAGTAGGCAGTAGGTTAGCAAGCCTCTAGAGTAGTTTTGAAGTAGGGAGTCAGGAAGAATGGGTCCCTTTGCAGGAAATGCAAAAAGAAAAACTCAGGGGGCCAGAGTTTTATAGGAAATAGTTTGGACCAGAAAAACAGCCTCTAGCCTGAAAGTACAAAGGTTTATATACCTACACCTTCAACCCTTTACCCATCAACAATGCTAAACAGATTTGTGCTGCAGCTGCCATATATTGTTAAAAGATAGTATACTTAAAATTGGGTATAATCATGACCTTCATAGAAATATAAAATAAGTGTGTATCAGAGATTTTATTTAGATCATTAATTAGCAAGGGAACCAGTAAGATGTTTAAAGAATCACATATACACAAACAATAAGAAGTTTTGAAATGAAACTACAAATAGATGCTCAAGTGGCTTATTCCACAGGGGTGTGCTAAACCAGTTGTACTTCCACTGGAAAAAAAATCATTTGGGTATCTGTGAACATGAGCCATTTGCATTGCTCTGTTATCTACAACTTACAGAGTTCTAAAGTAGCTCAGAGGCAATGAAAATCACAACAGCCCCATAGAAACACCTATTTTTCCACTGACGACATCTAGGAATCTTTTCAGTCCATGTCACAGCCATTCACCATCTTCCCTTCCCTACAACATTGGGGCAGGTACCTCTATCACCTTAAATACTGGATCCACACCTGTCTGTGGGACCACTCCTTGAAATGGATGCCAACATCCCGGGAAGTTATCCAGTCTGCTCTGGAGCTAAGGAGAATTGAGGGAAGTGCTGAGAGGGCATGGAATATAGCATTCTTGAGATCAAAGAGGTCGAATGTCAAGGACTGTATTTTACAGAAGCATAAACGGAAGCCTGGAGAGAAAAGGGTTTTTTCTAAAGACACAGAACAGAATGGAATAACACCTTATTCTTCTCCACAGCACACACTTTTTAAGGCAGAGAGGCTGAAAAAGGAGGTGCCAAGGGGCTACTCATTTCCCCATAGATATGTTCTTTTCCTCCCTGAGTCACATCTGCAAAACAGGAGTAATAATACCTCCCTCCCTGTGCTGTGGGCTGTGAGGTTTATATAGGAAAAAATGCCTCATAGCCAGTGCTCCACAGAAACCGTTCTCCTCACTGTCCTGAGTGGTCCTGTGACTCGAGGACAGTCACAGGGGCCACTCTGCTTTCACTCTCCCAGAGGGTGGCAACGAAACAAAGACCGAAGCTTCTCCCCTGAAATGAGTCAGGAGCTTCTTTCTGGCCCAGATTCAATTAGACTGGACTGGTATCAGGCCACAGCTGCATTTCCGGTGCCATGTTAGCCCCTTTATAACAAATTTTGAGGAAAACACAGCAAAGAGGAGGACAGTTCAAAAATAATTAAGTTGAAAATTCACCAGGAGGGGCTCTGGGGCAGAGGCCAGAGGCTGGTGGGTAGAGACGGTCGGGCAGGAGTAGGGATAGAGGAGGCACAGC
This sequence comes from Bison bison bison, assembly GCF_000754665.1. Classification (NCBI taxonomy): domain Eukaryota; kingdom Metazoa; phylum Chordata; class Mammalia; order Artiodactyla; family Bovidae; genus Bison; species Bison bison. Next base: position 2,382,801 of record NW_011494611.1, read on the forward strand.
CCCAGCGAACTGTGCCCTCAGCACAGACAACCCGCAAGCAGACACACTGAGTTCGTTTCCCAGCAAGGCCGAGTCGGTGTGACCTTCAAACAGCCCGCAGGGCAGGGCTCTGCGCATCTCCTGGGTCCTGATATGACTGAGCATCCGTCACATAACCCTGCTGTGAGCAATTTGGTCTCAGTTCTCTGCCACATTCTCAATTTCAGGGCATCCCTGATTTCTCTCTGCAGAGAGATTCAGAAGAGGCCCAGGCTAGAAAGCGGTGGGGTTTTGTTTTGTTTTTTTTCCAACATGCACACTCACTAGCATGTAACAAGGAGAGGAAAGTTTGCAAAAGCATTCAGGTCAGGCAGGAAGGGACCCTCAAAGCTTCTGGGACCCCGTCCTCTCCCTCCTACCAGGTCAACTGAAAAAAGCCACTGCAGGGAGAATCCTGGCTCTTCGAGGACTGATCAAGTAGCCCCTTGGATGAAAGCCCTTCACGTTCCTCTGACACTTCGGAATTGACAGGTCACTTTCTTGTCCTAGTTATTGAAGAACATTTGACCCTACTTTACCAGATGAGAAAAATAGGATTGTGAAAGCCCAGATGAGTTGACTGGGGCCATGCAGCTGAGTCAGGACTAAAACCCACGACTTTCATCACAGGTATCAATGAGCAATGGGGAAACTGAGGTGAGAGCAGGGGAAACCATTTGCCTAAGGTCACACAGAAGGTCACCTACAGGGCTGGGGCTAGAACCTGTGTCCCTCGTAAATCAAAGCTCTTTTCATTCCACCTCTCTGCCTCTCTCCGTGGCAATGTCTCAGGACAAATGCTGTCTGAGGCATCATGGGCCTTTCCTTTTAGGGAAAGATGCCAAATCCTTTTCCTGCCAGGCAGACATATAGGCAGTGGCTTCGTGGAGCTCTTTGTTACCAGACTGAGGGTGCCCGTGAGCTCAGCCGGAGAGGACCTTTGTTTACCGTGTCTGCGGGAGTGCTGTAGGTAGACTGGGCACTCTCGATTTCCTATCTTTGTCTGGACTCTATTCTCACTGCCTTTTCTCCTGCGTTGAGCAGCATTACTGTAGGCAGGGTATGAAAGTGACAGAAACAGTCAAATCTAGAACCCTGAGAATGAAAATAAGACAAATGGACATAAAACTCATGAGAGCTGCCATCCTTACGAGAATTCACATTTTTTTTGAAAAGCCAAAGTTCATAGACTGAGTGTGGATTCAGTTGGGACTTGGTGATACCAACCCAGGAGTACAGTGCGTAGAGATGCCATGTGGTGGGAAACAGCTCACCCGAAAATCAGTACCTATACTTATCTACCTGCTTATCACTGTGATTTTCAACGTGGAGCTCATGTTTGAAACCACTGCTTGCTGTCTTATGGGACAGACTGTAAAGGTTAGCATAACATGGGATCGCACTGTAATTCCATTCTAACTCCTCTCAGAGGTGAACAATTGTATCTCTCACCTGCTCCCCAGCGCCCCACTAAGTGAATGGAACATAAACCTCTGCAGTGGTCTGTCTATGCACAGTCGCTCAGTTGTATCTGACTCTTCTCAGCCCCATGGACTGTACAGCATGCCAGGCTCCTCCATTCATGGAATTTTCCAGGCAAGAATACTGTAGCAGACTGAATTACTATTCCCAGTCCTTTCCTGCCCTGTAAAAAGGACTGCTGCTGCTGCTGCTAAGTCGCTTCAGTCGTGTCCGACTCTGTGCGACCCCATAGACGGCAGCCCACCAGGCTCCTCTGTCCCTGGGATTCTCCAGGCAAGAGTACTGGACTGGGTTGCCATTTCCTTCTCCAATGCATGAAAATGAGAAGTGAAAGTGAAGTCGCTCAGTCGTCTCCGACTCCTAGTGACCCCATGGACTGTAGCCCACCAGGCTCCTCCGTCCAAGGGATTTTCCAGGCAAGAGTACTGGAGTGGTTTGCCATTGCCTTCTCCAGTAAACTACATCTCCTTTTTGCCTTGTGAGTTGGCAATCTACTGAATTCTCTTTGAATAGAAGAGATGAAGTGTATATCCAAGCCCATCAACACTGGACTCAGCCATAAGACTTGTTTTAGCCAGTGGGACGTGGGTGGGAGTGACAAACTGCCAGTTCCGACAATGACTTTAAGAGGCATCACATGCTTCTGCTCACCTCTCCTGCACTCCTGCTCTTTGCCATAATAAAAGCTTCCCCCGAGTAGTTTCTGTCCCTTCAGTTCAGGTCTTAAAGTGCAGATATGTGAGGTTAAGTCTGAGCTGACCCGCATCCTACAGCCAAGCTCTGCTGATCCAAGCTAAGCCCAGTACAAACACATTTTCCTGACCAGAAAATCTGAGTAAGAAAGATACATGTTATCATAAATCACTGATATGAGGCTAAGTAGGTGGGATTAGTTATTATGCAGCATTATCAAGCAAAAAAAAAATTAATACAGACACAGAAACTTAGGTTATTCCATCCAAGGCAAAATCTTTAAGTTCAATCAGTATTTTCATATCATATAATAACAGGCAAATGGACAGCTTTTTTATTTATACATGCTGTAAATTGATAGTGTGACACCCAGCTCATACAACAGTGTCTTGGATCAGATGAACCCACTCCCAAAGCTAATCACTAGTCAGGAGGATTCAGGGGTTCAATTCAGGACTAACAATCAGAGATATGAAGAAAGTATTCACATGAAAGAGGACAAAAAAAAAAAAAATACTGCAAAAGTCTGCTCACTGCTGAGGTATTAAAGACAATAGAGAGTCTGTGGAAGTATGTTTCCCTACTGCCACCCAACCTGTCCCTGGGAGCATTTAAAACAGACGTTCTCAGATGTCAAGCAGGGATTTGTAAAAGAGGTGAGGAAGTGCTCAAACCTCTTTTGCAATAGCAGAGCCCTTTGTTTAAACACCAACTCACATGTATCCTCAATAAATTAAGAATGGAAGTGCTCTGTCTGAAGCCTATGTAAGCGGTCAGGGTCCTTTCTGCTCAGCTTTTCCTTAATTCCCTGGGGTGATCTCTACACAGATATCAATTTTGATGGCAGGGAAACTGAGGTCAGAGAAGGGAAAATGACTCTACAGACTCCAGTGAGAAAACCATAGGATTTTAGGGTCTCTGAAGACTCACTCAAAACTCTAGGACCCCGGGTGCCTTCCAAGCCAATAGTCTGGAGGTGGTCATTTTCATCCTATTTGGAACAACAGAAAATATAAACAAGTAGCTATGAATCTTGATACCAGAGGCACACTGAATCCTGGCTACTGTCAGCAAGGGAGGTGGTGGCTGTTGCTGCCCTCTAAAGAAGCAAGACTCCAGCAGCGAGGTTTTGACTCAAGGGATCAGCAGATAAGTCGCAAGACCATCTCCTGTATGCAGCCATCATTCTGTACACAGGCCACAGGAATCAAAGTGGCAGGAGCAGAAGCCCTTCTAAGATCTATGTGGCTTGTGACTGAGGGAAATGTGAGACGCCCCGGGAACCCTTGCATCTCACAGCTGTCAGTGCCTGGTGCTGGTGCCTTCAATCTCCTGCCTATCCTGAATTCCTAACGAAGTGAAATCACACGCACCAGGAAAAAGAAGGCATTTCTTCTATATTTCAGTGCAAGCCAAGGAGGAAAGGGATAAAAAGGATTGAGAAGGGCCCTGGATCTACTTAACAAACTTGTGGGGTTTAGGCTGAGTATGCTCAAGTAATGAGGAAATGAAATAGCTATTGCTTCTCGTTCCTCTAGGGCAACATTATACAACATTGTTTGTTCTCTTCTGAAAGCAGAGAAACACCTTTTGAATTTGTGCATCTGGGAACCGGCAAGTCACCATTTAAAGAGACACACACTGTGTAGGATGGAAGGACATGATCTTAGGGAATATGACGAGAACCAACATGAGGATCCAGTATTCCTAGTGGCCCTCTGAAACTCACATAGGCAAATCTCTTTCCCCTTCCAGGCCTCATGATGCCCTGGAATTTCAAGGTAGGGGAAGGATCAAAAGGAAGATCAGAAAGACCTGACTCAGGCCTCCAGAATTCAGCCCCTTACAAAGTGACCTTCTTTGCTGCTCTTGTCACTGACCCTGAAAAGCCAGCAGGATCGGCAGTTGCCAAGGAATTGGAGCTAATTTTCCTTTCATTTAAGCTGAGTAAGCAAACAAAGCATTTTATTTTGTGTTGAAGATTCTGCAAAATTGCCAGAATCACTTTCATTTCTAAAACAGAAGGAAAATGACCAAGTGAATTGCTCATCCTACCACTGTATAAACCGCCTGAATTTTTTTCCCCATCTTTGAGGAACACTTGGTTACATTTGCTACTAAATCTCTCACATCAACTGTTATGAAGTTTAGAATCGATATTGATTTCCACATTAGTAATGTTTAATTTTCATACTACCCAACACTTTATGATTTAATGTTTACCCTAGTCATCATTTTATGGCATATAAATATTGAAGCATTTAAATATCTAATATTTTGAATGCATTTGAAACAACAAATGAAAAAGGATCTTCAATATATGGGTTGGCCACAAAGGATGTTCAGGTTTTTCCAAAAATGTTACAGGAAAACCCAAATGAACCGTATGGCCAACTCAATACATAACGGAAAACTAAATTATCAAATTTATTAGCACTAGAGAATTTTCCTCTTCCTAAATAATATTATTTATAGGAACTCAACCAACCATGAAGACTGGGGGAAAATGTATTCTTTGAAACTTCTTTTTTTTTTTTTTATCTTTCCAACAAGTACTATAATACTTAGAAGTTGCCCAAGAGAAGCTTATATTTATGGTGTTTTTCTTCCCTGACTTGGCAGAGGCAGGACTGAAACTAAGGCCCCTTGCTTCCCAGTTCAGTTCTCAGGCCACAACACAACAGTCTTCATGTTATGAATTAGTTCTCTCTGAAAGTGTCTTGTCTCCAAAATAGACTCTTCCCAAGCACCGGGTGAAGCTTCTGAAGCCTTTCGTAATTACTCACTCAGAAGCAAAGATTCCCCAGCACAGATGTAAGTCATAATATAAACACCCCTCAGCGTGGGTCTGTGCCAAAGGTCCAGACCCCATGTGCATGGGCAGTCCCCAAACCCAGAGCGGCTAACCTCAGAGACTTGAAAAACTCCCCCCTAGTGCCTCCCTAGCCCTTGTATTTTGGACTCAGTGAACAGAACTTCCGATCCCATCGGCCTCTTTTTCTCCCCCTTTCCACCTATCCCTCCATCCATCCAGTCATCACCTGCAGTAGACTGGATCCACTAAGGCCCTGGTTCTCGGTTCACGCTGTTCCAGTGCTTTTGCCGTGTAACAGTCAGGCTTCTTCTCACTCTTTCTCTGGGTCCAGCCACGGGATTTGCTTTGGCCAATGGGATGTTAGTAGATGAGACATAAGCAGAGGCAAGAAAAATTACCTGAATGTTCTACTCTTCATTTGTGGCCTCTTTGATTGGCACAGGCTAGCTAGGTAGGATATAACAGGCATGGGAAGCAGAGCCAAGTCAAGCCAGTCGTCCCAGCCATGGCCACCCTAGATCATCCAGTAGCCAGCCAGTTCCCCCAGATGTGTGATCAGCTCCAGCCAAGTTCAGTAGAGGTGCCTAGCTGACCACCCAGACACATGAGCAATAGTCATTGTCATAAGATGCCAAGGTTTTATGGTTATTTGTTACTCAGCATTATTTTGGCAACAAATAACTGATGTAAGGTCCAACAACATTTACCAGTGTCTTCTATGTCTTACACTGAATCCTGAATCACAGAGAAAATTCAGTCATGGTCCTCCTTCATAGGGATCCCAGCTTCTGAAATAGACACACAGAATATCTCTTTCTTTGTGTAGGACAATCTTACCTCACCATCCCCCTGCAGAACTCCCAAGACCTAACTTCTATCCTCTAACAACAAGAAAATTTATCTGGAGGCAGAATGAGGTAGTCGAGTATCAGTAAAGATTAGCTCCAGATGCAAATGAAATATTAAAAAACAATTCAGTAATATAAAAAGGCCAGGGATGGGCATTTCAGGGCTGGTATAGTGTTCAGTAAAGTTAGGCATCCAGGGTTCTGCTATCTGGATGTTCCCCCATGCTCAACACATGGCTTTCACCTCATCATCCAAGATAAGCTGCTCAAGCTCCAGCATCACTTCCACAGTACAACCAGTAAGGTGGAGGAAGAACAAGGAAATGTTTCCAGAAGACATACAGGATTTGTTATTGGCCAGAACTTAGTTTCTTGACTACCTGACTATTCTACTGCAAAGAAGACTAAAAAATAAATCTTTATTCCAGAAAGTTATATGCTCAGCCACAAACTGGAGGTTCTGTTAATAAGGGGAAAGCAGCAGATGGAAACTGGAAAACAACTGGTAGTTTCTGCTGCAAGTCCAAACAGGTTTTGGCTCAAACAGACCTAGTTTGATCCATGGTTCAGCCAGGAAGAGCTCAACTTATAAACTTGGGAAAATTCTTTCCTTCTTCAGGCCTTAGTGTTCCTGTCTATAGAATGAGGGCAAGGGAGAGAGTTGGTCTGCATGGCCTCTTAACCTCTTACTGCCTCTTCCCTTTCCTGAATCATAGACTGAAGATTCTGAACAGCTTAGCCTTCCATCCTCAGGTTAGCCATCCATTTATAAATAGGTATATAAATATATTTAAATATATATTTATAAATATGTCTATCTATAAACCTGGGTGACATTTCCTCTTGGGTCTGAAAGCACTTAGTGAACAAAAGGACAAATGCCAAATATAAACCTGTGTTGGATAAAGAGGGAGATCTACCTGAGTACTCTCATTGCTGCTTTCCGAGTTGCATAGAAGTGGCTTTCTCGGGAGCCTAGAAGCTTCTAAGTCTGACCTTAGCTATAACCCACAGGCACCTAGTAGTGGTCAGAGAACAAAGATCAATTTATACCACTCAACTCCTGCCCCATATCCAGGGCAAAGAAGCTATACGATCCAACAGGATTTGAGACAGGAGCAGTTAGATATTCAAAACCCAGCCAGGCAACATTTATGTGACTCTGTTTAGAGCGGGAAGAGAGAACAAACATATTTTAATTTACCACCATCAAATGGTGAGGGACAGGGAGGCCTGGCGTGCTGCAATTCATGGGGTCACAAAGAGTCGGACACGACTGAGTGACTGAACTGAACTGAACTGATACGCACTTTATAAAGAGACAGTAAACCTTTGATCAGAGTCTAATTAAGGTCTTCTTCACATCTTTTAAAGCCTTACAATTCTGTGATGAAAGAAACTATCCACTTCCCTCTGGGTTAGGACAATATCATAAAGCTTTCAAATCTTAGAGTAAAAGCCTCTTCCATCTGACAGGTATAAGAACCTCTTCTTCCAAAATAAGCCTACTAATCTCAATATGCCTGGGGAGTTGGCAAATTGTCCTGAAACTGGTTATAAGGCTAAGCGAAAAATCACCATGAAAAGGACAGAGTCTTAAGTTGATACTTTCCAATCTTTCTTTATAAGGAGCAACCTCTAATTTATCTAGTTGAAGAGACACCTGATGGAGTTCAGGTGGTCAGGTGTTAGAAATGGAAGAGTTGCTCTATGTTACACACAGATGTATTGTCACTTCTAATGGTGCAACTTTGCCCAACAGTAGACCAGAGAAAATACTGGAAGAAGATATGTGGATACACCAGTAGACTGTCCAAATCCACTGATTTAGAAAACCTGAATCTCTCTTTCTCAACTCTTTTAATGTTTTTCTCCGTAAGACTTTGTTCTTTGTCTTGTAACATGCTTCTTTTCTATCCCCCTACTGCTTGACACTATACATTTTTTGACGTCTCCTCTGTTTCTTTCAAGCGTCAAGGCAACAATAAATATAGTTTCTTGTGTGCATGCATGCTGTCATGTCCAACTCTTTGTGACTCCATGAACTGTGTCCTTTCAGGCTCCTCTGTCCATTGGATTTCCCAGGCAAGAATACTGGAGTGGTTGCCAATTCCTCCTTCAGGGGATCTTCCTGACCTAGGGATCCAACCTATGTCTCTCCTGCAGCTCCTGCACTGGCAGATAGATTCTTCACCACTGAGCCACCTGCGAAGCCCCATATAGTTTCTTACTCAAATGCTATTAAAGTGTATTTATACACCATCCTCCATGTATAAATGGCACTCTGCTGGGATCCGTACTATAAAGACACACAATAAACAACACTGATATTCAGAAATCGGGGGGTGGGGAAAAGGTGAGGTCTCAAGCTTGCCTTTATCATCCAGTTTTCACTCCATCACCATCTGGACCAGGTGCTTTGTGAGCACAAAAGCTCAAGAAGAGAGCACAGAGAGGTGGGTGGCCACATAAAGGCAGCCTGGTAAGACCTTGGGGAATGTACAGTGTCCTTCCAAAATACACCGCACAGCGCGATTCAACAAGCAATTTTATAGAAGCTCATTCTTTTTGCCTTGGGCAAGGTGGGAATTGTGGGTCCCATTTCAGAGATGAGCAAATGAGACTCAAAGACGGTGAATGACTTGCCATGAGTGGAAAGGCAGAAAGCTGAATCCACATAAGGGTAAGTAATCTTTCAGACCATGGATCTAGCAAATGATTTGGTACAAAAGGAAAACACCCTTGAATGAATAGGGAAAGCCCACATTTTAACCCTGGATTAGACGCCACCCTATGCTGCCTATAGCTCCTTCTTTTCTAGCCACTGTTTCAAAAGAGGAGGAAGAACAAAATTCAGCACTAAGAGGGAGTTCTCGAGAACTGGCCTACACTGTAGCACTGTCCCGTGGGCTGCGCTCAGGTGGGAGGGACATGTGTAGGAGTATGCATCGCCTCTTTGGAATCCAGTCCTTTTCAGTTGCTGCCCAAGGAGCCCCAGAAGGAAGCCCTCGGGTTCTGCTCCACAGCAAACAGTGTCACTGCTAAGTTTCAGTGTAATAAAGAGATGATTCAGGCATTACTCAGAGAAACCGCAGCATTTCAGATGTTCTCCTGGACCACAGCATGTACAGTGATGCGAGCTTCGTCTTCCTGCCACAGCCTTTGCATTTAGTGTCAGATCTGAGTAATAAGTGACATATTAAATGACTGGTGACAATGTTTACCCTTCCTCCATCCCCACCCCCACTGCACTCAGAAGTCAGCCAACATGACAAAATTTCAGTGCCAAGACCTTCACCGAGAACAGTGAAACTTTGAGTCTCTCCGTTTTCCCACAAGTCTCAAAGCGATACTGGAAATTTTTTTTCTTTGTCCCCAGTGTAATCGAAAAATATGTTTTTATTTAGAAGCAATACAAAAGTCAAGCCTATTTTTAGAATGTGAGATTACAGAGGAGGATTATTCCAAAAGGTTCCAAAGTAACAATTATGTAAGAGCCACAAAAGGATTTTATTTGTGACCATCACCTTGGGGCTTTGAAGGAAGTCTAGGGGTTGAGATTCCTGGAAATTGAGAAGCCCAAATATTTTGAAAGAATAAGCCCAATTTTGGGCTCAAATAGTATGGGCAAGAGATGAGTTTACATCTAAAATGATGCCCTTCTACAAGATGCTTAGAAAATAAACATAAATCCAGTTCTTAATATTTATTATATAGGCCACAGACATCATGATGTACATCAAATCAGTATTTCCTAGACTCCATTTATTCAAATATCATTGTTGGATCTGCCTATTATCTAGTATTCCTTTATATTTTTCTTTAAGCCATCTCATTATTTTACACTAAAACAAATGTACCATAAGAGGATAAGTCAACATAAAAAGTTGAATAAAAACAAAATAACGGGCTGAGATTCTGGTATGATGCTGTCACCTGCAAAAACTCTGAGGGTGCCATTTTCTTTTTGTTATTAAAGGGAGATTGTCAACTTTCCGTAGGCATTACAGAGTGGGTAACATCTAACTAAGACTCAAAATGGATCAAAGATCTACATGTAAGAGTTAAAACTATACAATTCTTAGAAGAAAATATGAGAGTAAATCCTTATGACCTTAGGTTAGGTAATTGATTAAATATGACATCAAAAACGTAAAATGAAGACATACAGATGGCTAACAAACACATGAAAAGATGCTCAACATCACTCATTATCAGAGAAAGGCAAATCAAAACCACAATGAGGTACCATTTCACACCAGTCAGAACGGCTGCAATCCAAAAGTCTACAAGCAATAAATGCTGGAGAGGGTGTGGAGAAAAGGGAACCCTCTTACACTGTTGGTGGGAATGCAAACCAGTACAGCCACTATGGAGAACAGTGTGGAGATTCCTTAAAAAACTGGAAATAGAACTGCCTTATGACCCAGCAATCCCACTACTGGGCATACGCACCGAGGAAACCAGAATTGAAAGAGACACGTGTACCCCAATGTTCATCGCAGCACTGTTTCTAATAGCCAGGACATGGAAGCAACCTAGACGTCCATCAGCAGATGAATGGATAAGAAAGCTGTGGTACATATACACAATGGAGTATTACTCAGCCATTAAAAAGAATACATTTGAATGAGTTCTAATGAGGTGGATGAAACTGGAGCCTATTATACAGAGTGAAGTAAGCCAGAAAGAAAAACACCAATACAGTATACTAACACATATATATGGAATTTAGAAAGACGGTAATGATAACCCTATATGTGAGACAGCAAAAGAGACACAGATGTATAGAACAGTCTTTTGGACTCTGTGGGAGAGGGAGAGGGTGGGATGATTTGGGAGAATGGCATTGAAACATGTATAATATCATATATGAAATGAATTGCCAGTCCAGGTTCGATGTACGATACAGGATGCTCAGGGCTGTTGCACTGGGATGACCCAGAGGGATGGTACAGGGAGGTGGGAGGGGGGTTCAGGATGGGGAATACGTGTATACCCGTGGCAGATTCATGTTGATGTATGGCAAAACCAATACAATATTGTAAAGTAATTAACCTCCAATTAAAATAAAAAAATTTATATTAAAAAAAATAAACAACAAAAGAAAAACTGGTTAAGTGAACTTTATCAAAATTTAAAATTTTGTGCTTCAAAGGACACCATCAAGAATGTGAAAAGACAATCAACAGAATGCAAGAAATATTTGCCAACCATATATCTGACAATGGTCTAATATCCAGGATATGTAAATAGCTCTTAAAATTCAACCATAAAAAGGCAATCCAGTTTTTAAATGGGTAAAGGGGCTTAACAGACATATCTACAAACAAGATATACAAATGGCCAATACATACATGAAAAGATGCTCAATATGGTTAGTCATTAGGACACAAATCAAAACTACAATGATATACTATTTATACTCACTAAGATGGTTAAAATAAAAAAAAGACAATAACAAGTGTGTTGAGAATATAAAGCAAATGAAATCTTCATACACTGCTGAGAGTAGTACCACTTTGGAAACAGTTTGGCTATTTCTAAAAGGTTAAAACTAATTTACTATATGATTCAACAAATTCACTTCCAGGTATATATATCCAAGAGAAAAGAAAACACATGTCCACAGAAAAAAATAACCTGCATATATTCGTGGCAATATTTTCCATAGAGCGAAAAATTGGAGACAACCAAAATGTCATCAATAGACAAGTAAACAAATGTGGTATATCCTTACAATGGAATATTATTTGACAACACAAAGAAATGAGGAACTGATACATGTCACAACCTGGATGAACCTTAAGAAGATAAATCACATTATATGATTTAATTTATATGAAATGTCCTGGATAGGTAAATTCAGAGAGACAGAAAGCAGATTAGCGGTTGCCAAGGGCTGCAAAGTAGGAGGGATGGAGAGTGACTGCTCATGGGTATGGAGTTTCCTTTCGGGGTGATGCAAATATTGAAAATTAGACAATGTTGCCCAGTTCTGTGAACATACTGAAACTACTGACTTGTACATCATAGAAGAACAAATTTTGTAGCATATGAATTATATCTCAATAAGCTATCACTTTAAAAACTGAATTTTAAAAAATAATCCAATCAGAAAGTGGTTAAAGAACATGAAGACATTTCACCAAAGAGGATATGTGGGTGACTAACAAGCATGTGAAAAGATGTTCAACATTAGTAGCTATTAAGAAAATGAACATTAAAAGCACAATGAGATACCAGGTCACACCTATTAGAATGGCTAAAATTTAAAAAGTGGGGAAAAAAAAAAAAACCTGGAGAAGAGGCGAGAAATATAAACTGACACAGTCTCTCTGGAAAATCATTTGGTCACCAGCAAAGCCCATACACAATTCCCAAGAAATAAAAATAGAATCTGGGTAACAAAATAAAATCTAACCTTTTTTCCTTTTCCTTTGTGCTTCATGGAGCTTTACTTTCTCACAGGCTACCACTAACAGAGGCCTCCACCGGGCACTTCACAGCAGAGTTCTTAGTGAGAAACCATGGCGGCACCCGACACTGCAGCTCGGGGCCGCGTTTATTAGGACTGCACACGGCACTGCAATTCAAGATGGCGGCTATGAGCCATGCGCAGAGAGGCTGTGCCTGGTGCCGCGCTCTGGAGCATGCGCAGTAAAGCTGTGCTTGACCCTCCCCCACAGATGAGCGATTCCCTACAAAGCAGCGCGTCCTGATGGCCTGAGGGGCACGCAGAGAGCATGGACTCCCAAGCGGGAGCTGGCACCTCTGCTGTTGTTGTTATTGCTGTTGTTGTGTATTTTTTGGCCACCATGGCATGCAGGATTTTAGTTCCCTGATCGGGATGGGACCTGCACCCCCTGAAGTGGAAGTGCAGGCATTCTTTGATCCAAGAATAAAACTTTCACAGACTTTCCTGGTGGCTCGGTGGCTAAAAACCCATGCTTCCACTGCAGGAAGCACCAGCACTCATTTGATCCCTGTTCAGGGAACTAAGATACGACATGCCATGCCTGAGGTGTGGTGGCAAGGGGGCCTTTCCTTTGCTTCTGAACTCAAATCAGTCTCATTCTATTGGAGGCAGGATGACCCTTGTTTGGGGACCAACTCGGGTAAGCTGGTACCAATTGGACACTTACTTGTAGAACTAAAAATGGATTTACCATACAATCCAGAAATTGTGCTCTTGGGCATTTACCCCACAGAAGTAAAAAAACTTACCTTCACCCGGAAACTAGTTTATGAATGTTGACAGTAGTTTCACTTGTAATGGCCAAGAACTAGAAACCACTCAAATGTTTCTCAGTTGGTGACTGCTTAAACAAACGGTGGCACATTCACACTGCGCATTATGAGTCAGCAATGAAAAGGAATAAACTATTGATACACGCCAAAACTTAGATGAATCTCAAGGAAATTATGCTGAGTGAAAAAAAAACTAACAAAGATACATGCATACTCTGTGTTTCCATTTGTGAAAACTCATGAAATGACATAATTCTAGAAATGGGGCACAGATCAGTTGTTTCCAGGAGTTAGAGATGGTGGGGAGAGGGAGTATCGTGTCTATAAAGCAGCAGCACAAAGGAATTTGGTCGTGATGGTAGTTACGTCTTGGTTGTGGTGGCAGTTACATGAAGCCGCATGTGGTAAAATTGCATGCAGCTGTATACATACATTGGAGAAGGCAATGGCACCCCACTCCAGGACTCTTGCCTGGAAAATCCCACGGGCGGAAGCCTGGTGGGCTGCTGTCTATGGGGTCGCACAGAGTCGGACACGACTGAAGTGACTTAGCCATAGCCGTATACATACATACACGAATGAGTATATACAAAACTGGTGAACATCAAATGAGCTTAGTGGATTGCACCAATGTTAATTTCCTGGTTTTGATATCATTAGTAATACTAGATGTTAACATTGGACGAGTCTGAGTAAAGGATTCATGGAAACTATGCTCTTTTCTTTGCAACTTCCTGGGAATTTGTAATTATTTCAAAATAAAGTTTTAAAACCTAAATTTATCCTTATCCAAAATATAGTCTTCCTGAATTCTCTAATTCCACATCCACAGCTGTGACACCATCAGCCCAGACTCAACCTTCACTCTCCATATCCAATAATAATAGAAACAGGCCACATTTATTGAATGCTTCTTCTCTACCAGGCACTACAGTTGGCCTTCCATATCCAAGGGTTTCACATCCACAGATTCAAGCAACCATAATAGAAAAAGAGAAAAAGAAAAAATCTGGAAAGTTCCAAAAAGCAAAACTTGAATTTGTCACTCTCTAGCAACTATTTACATGGCATTTACATTGTGTTGGGTATTACAAGTAATCTAGAAATGATTTAAAGTATACAGGAGGATGTGTTTAGATTATATGCAAATACTACACCATTTTTGGAGAAGGCAATGGCACCCCACTCCAGTATTCTTGCCTGGAATATCCCATGGACGGAGGAGCCTGGAAGGCTACAGTCCATGGGGGTCGCTAAGAGTCAGACACTACCAAGTGACTTCACTTTCACTTTTCACTTTCACGCATTGGAAAAGGAAATGGCAACCCACTCCAGTGTTCTTGCCTGGAGAATCCCAGGGACCGGGGAGCCTGGTGGGCTGCCGTCTCTGGGGTTGCACAGAGTTGGACACGACTGAATCGACTTAGCAGTAGCAGCAGCACACCATTTTATATAAGGACTTCAGCATCCTCAGATTTGGTAGCCTTGGGTGTCCTGGAGACAATCCTCCCTCAGATACAGAGGAACAACTATATACTTACAACATTTCATGAATGGTCTAAGGCAGTACTCACATGAACACTCTTATAATTCCCATTTTAAAGGTAAAAGAACTGAGGATGAGAGGGGTAAGTTACCATGGCAGGCTTCTCATGCAGGCAGCCCAACTCCAGAGCCCACACCCTCTGGAATCATCAGGTTCAAAATCCACCCATTCATCTTAGGCCATTGCCTTAGTTCAAGAGTTCATTATTCTCTTCCTGGACTAGGAAGTAGTACAGGAGCCTGCTGATTAGACTCCTATCTCAGATCCAAGAGGAAACAAGCAACCATACCATATATTCTTGAACGATAAACCATCCCAAACAGAAGACAATCTCCCAATTTCTCCATGCAAAGATTTTTTTAAGTCTTTTGGGCAACTCGAATATATAAACATTTAGTGCTATGAGTGAAAAAACCAGGCATTTATTTAATGTCTTATGGAAAAACCCAAATGAAATTTTTGCCTAATTCAATACAAGGATTCAATATAGGATGTTTGTATACAATGGCATATAATATAAAATCTATTAACTTGGAAATACTGCTATTCTCATTCTCCCGTTTTCTGAAACGATTTCATTCAAATACTTCTCACATATCTCTAACATTAGTATCCTTAAAATTTTCATAAAATTTTCATCTAACAGAGGTTTCCAGAGTATACTGTCTTCATTTCTAAGCTATTTTAAAAATAATCCGTTTGACCCCATCAATAATACTGTCCTTGAAAAGCTAAAAGATACATTTATACAAGCATCAACAAAAGTTAGGTTTTTAATATTTGTTCTGTAAGTCAGTAGTTTCGATGCTGGCTGCAACTTTAAAGTCATACTATATTATAAATCTCAAGGTTGGTAAGAGGCTACATCTTAATTGTTCTCAACAGGAAAAGGAAATAATTATGTGAAGTGATAAATGTGTTAGCTAACACTATCCTAGTAATCATATTGTGGTAGATAAATATATCAAACCATATATTTGATACAAAATGTACAAACACTGTTGTACATCTCAAACTTACACAAACTTATATGTCAATTATATCTCAATTTTTTAAAGGGTGGTGGGGAGAAATTATCTGGGGAGTTTTTAAAATTCCCATTGCCCAGAAATAGTGATTTTATTGGCCTGTAAAGTGGGCACTGGGCGTGGCATTGTTCTTTTGGCCACTCTGCACAGCGGGTGAGATCTTAGTTCCTCGCTGGAGACTGAACCCGCAACCCCTGCAATGAAAGCTCAGTGTCTTAACTACCTGATCACCAGGGAATTCCCAAGCTTGACATTTTTAAAACTTCTGCAGCCTTTGCAAGAATCACCACTTACGTGTATAATAAACAATCTCCACAATGTAATTTAGTAGTTCTCAGTCTTGATTACATATGAGAATCACCTGGAAAGCTTTTTAAAAATACTTATGCCAGGGTCCACCCACTGCTCCATCCCTCCCCACCCCCAACCAGGATTCTAATTTATCTGGAATTAAGCCCCAGGGTGTTTCTACATTTTAAAAATATCTCAGATGAATCTCACTTTACAGCCAGAGTTGAGAACCGTCAACATTACTACACTTAGGAGGATTTCTTTACAAATGAGGTTTAAAAGTCTGTTTCGGTTAGGGCACCTCCCACTCCCACAACAACATCTAGCCACCCTCCACCAGGACACCAAAAACTGGGCGGAATCTTTGCTCCTTTCTGTTCCTTTTGTTTCAGGTGGCTTCCAGAAGCATCAAAAGATAGCACTGATTGAGAACATTTCAACCTAATTTGGCTTCCCTAAATAGAACTTGGTTGTTCCAAATAAAGGAATTGAGAGTGCCCCCCAAAGGGCTCAAATATAAAATATGCCTTTTCCTAGAAGATAGATTGGGAAGAGAATGCCACTTTATTTTTGCACCTATCATTAACAACAACCATTTCTTGAATGTTTACTATACCTAGGCACCGTGTTAAAGGTTTGCCTGATCCCATTTAATCCTAAAACTATAATTTCCAATTAAATAATAATAATTATTGCCATTTTAAAACCGAGATGCAAAGTACATTTGCCTGAGGTTACCCCCCAGCTGGGTATGAGACAGAACCTGGACCCAGGTCTTCTGCATCCAGTGCTCTACTGCCCCCTTCTGCCCAGCCATCCTCAAGAAGCCTTCACAAGAGGCACCAAGACTTCCATCCCAAGTGCGCGAAGGACATGGCATTGTGGACGGAGGGAAGGACCACTAGAGAGAGGATCAGCAGACACCCTTCGCCCTTCCTGCACTGACCATCAGCCAAACCCCTCTGTCCCCAACATTCCCTGGTTCCCAGGCTCTGTGACATCACAGACAGCCCCATCTCTGCTCTGCCAGCTGCAGGTGAGTGAGGCTCAAGAGTTAGGTCTTAGAGCAGGAGGGGCATTTTTTCTCTATTTAAAGGGACATCGTCTCCATCACGCCTTTTCACTTTGCTCCAGGAAGCAGAGGCCATCTCTCTTACCTTGATCCCACTGCTTCTCTCTCTGGGTCCCAGCCTCCCCACCTGTGTTGAATGACCCCCTCCCACCCCCCACCAAGGGCTCCTCCAGCTCCAGAAGTGTGACCTCATCAATCTTTCCTGTTCTGGTCAAAGTGCTCCAGGGTCACTGGAGACCTGAAGTTCACAGTCACAGCAGGGAGGGGCGGGGGTGGCGGGGTGGGGAACCTGATGGCCCTTTTCTTTAGCTCCTGCTTCCATCTAGAGGAGGGCATTGGCAGTGCAAGAAACACCACACCCAGCCCACCGAGCCAAATCAAGCCCACATTTTCATCAGAATCAGCTTTTACAATTACTGAGCCTTTCCAATGTGCCAGACAGCTGTGCTAAGCACCTCCCATTACTATTCAATCCTCAAGACCACATTCAAGGGTAGATACTATTATCATTCCCAGCTTACAGATATGAAAACAGAGGTTCAGGAGAGTTATATTCTTTTAAATTTCATAGCTAATAAGTAGTGAGTCCTTAGGAATTATACCCCCAAAAATGTGCTTGTAATTGCTACACTGCCCTTCCTAAGATCCTCTCCATTTCTGAAGAGGGTTCAAAAGTTCAAAACTCTTAGTTATAAACACTTAGAGGAGAAAGTGGTTCTACCTGTCTCCTCAGTGAACTGCTGGGGAGTAAAAATATGAAAATCATCAGTACTAGATTCAGATAAACTTATATTTGAAAATTTTTGCTGTGCTGCTACTACGGAGAGATCCTCAAGACACTGGGTATGTATAAGCTGCTTTAGAAGAAGAGATTTCCATTTTGTTCCATTCAGTGTGTGGAACAAAATCTGACTTTAGTTACACAAGGGAGACCTACGCTTTGATGACAAAGTCTCTGAGCAAAACTAATGGCTGGTGTCTTAAGGGTTTGTGAAGGCGCTGAGTTAGTGGTATTTCAGAGGCAGGAGTGCCTAGGGATGGCAGACCATCGGCCATGAAAGTGTTAACTACTGTCTGTTACTTTCAGGAGAATGGTCATTGAGGTAAAAGTTCATTAACAGATTGAAGGCTTTAAACAGGTCCTGGTGATTATCTGTTATCAAGGTTACAGAGCGATTGGTCTTCACTTAGAAGTGTAGGAACTCCCCCTTTTGGCCCTTCCTAAACCAAAATTGCCGGAGAAGGCAATGGCAACCCACTCCAGTACTCTTGCCTGGAAAATTCCATGGGCAGAGGAGCCTGGTAGGCTGCCGTCTATGGGGTCGCTAAGAGTCGGACATGACTGAGCGACTTCACTTTCACTTTTCACTTCATGCATTGGAGAAGGAAATGGCAACCCACTCCAGTGTTCTTGCCTGGAGAATCCCAGGGATGGGGGAGCCTGGTGGGCTGCCATCTATGGGGTCGCACAGAGTCAGACACGACTGAAGCGACTTAGCAGCAGCAGCAGCAAACCAAAATTGCAGGAGATACTCTTGGGGATTGTACAGATCTTCACCACTGTTACTGACTTTCCTTAAAGACACAGTTCCAGTTTTCCACTTACAGGGATCTGGTGTTCAGTTTGAGCATCAACCAGCCTGATGTCTTCTTGTTTCTGTCCTTAAATCATCTGCAGAACCATATATCGGGCCAGTTGCTGCATAGAAGTATTCAACTCTCTGGACAAGAGGCAATGGATGACTAAGACAATTCAAACCTGTGAGCTATGGATTTTCAATTGGTGGTTTATGCCCTAGGGTGTGAGCAGAGAAGGCAATGGCAACCCACTCCAGTATTCTTGCCTGGAAAATCCCATGGCTGGAGGAGCCTGGTGGGCTGCATTCCATGGGGTCGCTAGGAGTTGGACACGACTGAGCGACTTCACTTTCACTTTTCACTTTCATGCATTGGAGAAGGAAATGGCAACCCACTCCAGTGTTCTTGCCTGGAGAATCCCAGGGATGGGGGAGCCTGGTGGGCTGCCATCTATGGGGTCGCACAGAGTCAGAAATGACTGAAGTGACTTAGCAGCAGCAGCAGGGTGTGAGCTGTTTTGTACTGTCAGTAAACGTGAAGGAAAATGAGCACTTTGTGCTGTCCACCTCCTTTGGAGGGCTCACTGTCCTCAAAAGTCTAGGGTATTGATAACTCCATAAAGACGTTTTTTCCTTTCCAACACTGTGTAAGTCCACGGAGGTTACCGGGGAACTGGACACTTGGAAAGGTCCATGTAGTCATCAAAAAAAGAAAAACAGTCGCAGTTAGCATTGAAGACTCTGATGTTCCTACAAGAAATAAACCATGTCACCAATAAAGCAGTATCATTGTCCACTTTCATCAACTTTATTTGCAAGTTTTGAGGAAGAACAGGCAGGTGTTGAGTGCTAAGGCTCCTTAGAATGGCATCACTAGACAAGTCTGGACATTTGACCTTTGGCCATAATGGAACATGAGTTCTTCTAATGGTCTTTCTGCTCAAAGTATATGCAAGTATCTTCATCCATAGAATCCATATTCCCTAAGAACAGAGGAAATTTTGGTCCTGTTTTTATTTCAGAAACCAACTGTTTTATCTAGGAGGTCTTAAGTCATTTTGATTTCTAGTTAATATTTTAGGACTATTTGAAAATAACTTAGAGATCTAAATTGACATTTCTCATTCCAATTTATTGTCTCGAAGTCCACATTTCAGGTCTAAGTCCTTTGCAAGAAGAAAAGAAAAGTTTCCCTTAAGCTGTCGGTTTACCCCAGAATGTCCTGAAGTTTATTCAGTCTCCTATTGATTCATCTTGGTTTTGTTTGCAATTCTGAATCTTTGTCCAAACTACCTTTCCCTTAAGAGAAAAGTTTTTATTCTTTTTTTAATAGCTTCTGAAATAATTTTATGTGGCATATTTTCTGTTTCTACACTTCTCAAGCCCTTGACTCTTTTAGGAATTATGCATGTGTGCTAAGTTGCTTCAGTTGTGTCCAATTCTTTGTGACTTCATGAACTGTAGCCCACCAGGCTCCTCTGTCCATGGGAGTCTCCAGGAAAGAATACTGGAGTGGGTAGCCATTTCCTTCTTCAGGGGACTTTCCCAACCCAGCAATCGAACCTGCATTTCTTATGTCTCCTGCATTGGCAGGCGAGTTTTCTACCATTAGTGTCACCTGGGCGGAGAAGGCAATGGCACCCCACTCCAGTGCTCCAGCAGGCTCCTCCGTCTATGGGATTTTCCAGTCAAGAGTACTGGAGAGGGTCGCCAGTGCCTTCTCCGTCCCCCATGTTGAAGGTTAACAATTAAGTGAACTAACTGATACAAGTGTGATAATTCAGGGCAATAGTAGCTGAATAACAGAACCCTGAACTGGACTGCAACTTTCTGTTCTGAAATTTGGCATGATTCTAAATATTTCTCCTCAACTCAGCTCTCATCAGATTTTAAATTCAACCTCTATGGACCCACCTTCTTGTATAGGAGTTTTAGAGGAATATTGTGCAATGTTGACTGTTCGTTTCTATAGAAATGCCCCATAAAGAAAGTTTATGTAAGCAGTTAGGGAAAGGAACAAGAGAAGTTTAAGTGGGTGATAAAGATAAACCTGGACTCTCCTGGTGGCTCAGACAGTAAAGAATCTGCCCAAACTGCAGAAGACCTGGGTTCGATCCCTGGGTCAGGAAGATCCCCTGGAGGAAGGCATGGCAACCCACTCGTCTTCTTGCCTGGAGAATTCCATGGACAGAGGAGCCTGGCGGGCAACAGTCCATGGGGTTGCAAAGTCGGACACGACTCTTTGTGCACTATTAACATGTGCACAAAGATAATGCTTCGTGGAGGAAGAGTGAGAGATGAAATGAAGCAAGTTTCAGGTTTGAGAAGGAGTAAGATTTTTTTTCTTCTTTCTGGGGTCAGAGTATATCAATCAAAGAAGCCTTCTATTAAGTATCTGAGTTTTTGTCTTCTCTCTTTTCTACTGTGCCTCTTGAATCTATTATTTTTGACACTGAAAGTTTGCCATAATGGACATTGTCATTTTAAGTCATCTAGCAAAATTTTTGTCATTAAGATAAACACATCAGAGTACATTGAATGAGACTATATATACAAAGCAAGAGTTTTTCTGGAAAGAGGCGGCAATTTCATATAGATGAGACCATGAGAAACAGGAAAGAATACACTGTGCTCTGCTTAGTAGCTCAGTCATGTCTGACTCTCTGCAGCCCCATAGACTGTGGCCCGCCAGGCTCCTCTGTCCGTGGGGATTTTCAAGGCAAGAATACTAGAGTGGGTTGCCATGCCCTCCTCCCGGGGATCTTCCCAACCCAGGGATT
>NW_011494611.1:2404301-2412665 GCF_000754665.1 Bison bison bison
TCTTTACCATCTAAGCCACCAGGGAAGCCCAAGAATACTGAAGTGGGTATCCTATCCCTTCTCCAGGGGATCTTCCCAACCCAGGAATCAAACCAGGGTCTCCTGCATTGCAGGCAGATTCTTTTATCAGCTGAGCTACCAGGGAAGCCCAAAAGAATACACTACAGTTAGTCAAGAGTTTATACTTTGCATGGCATCTTGAATTTCTTGGCCAAGGAGAACCTTAAAGAGTTCATATGATCTATGCCCTGGAAATCACTAATTCCAGAATACAGGCTGAGAAAAGTGACCATTCATAGATGCTTTAACCTCTGAGCCACCAGGGAAGCCCCTTTAACAAGATAGACATGTGCTTATGAAGGTTTGGAGATACCCAAGGCAAAACTTTAGCAATTCCCTTCCTACAAACTGACCACCAGTCTAACAGACCTCCAACCATTAGATCCCAGGGCTGCCTGGTGGGGTGGTGGGGGGTGGCGGGGGGAGGGGGTGGCTGGCTAGACTTAAAGCCTCCATTCCCTCCTATGAAGCACTGCCTTCTACACTCACATACATGAGGTAATCTAGAACAGAGAAAAACCCCATGAAGCAAGAGTTTATATAAGTAGATGAAGAGAACTGAAACTACAGCAAGCAGCAGAAGAATCTGTATTAATGGCAAGCGTATTTGCTAAATGATTCATCTCCAAAACAAAAGATCTGATTGCCTCATATTAACGTCCATTTGTTTATAAATCCTAAGAAAATAAATTCATTAAAGAGTCAGTGAAATACGTCACAGCTCAAATTATGACAGAAAACTCGATTGGCAGCAGATCCAAAGGACTATCAGAGATTGAGGCTGCTGCTGCTGCTAAGTCGCTTCAGTTGTGTCAGACTCTGTGCGACCCCATAGACAGCAGCCCACCAGGCTCCGCCGTCCCTGGGATTCTCCAGGCAAGAACACTGGAGTCTAGATGGGCCCAGAAAGTACCCTTCTTGGTCCAAGGATCCCACATAGTGGAGACATCTGTATGTGTTTAGTCTGCTGAGGGTATCTAGCCACAATATATAAAGGATGCTATCAACATATTGAATAGCTTATGTGCAGGAAGTTAAAGATTTTTGTATTCATTATTAAGAAGTCAGTTGTGGCTCAGCTGGTAGAGAATCCACCTGCAATGCAGGAGACCTGGATTCAATTCCTGGATTAGGAAGATCCCCTGGAGAAGGGAAAGGCTACCCACTCCAGTATTCTGGCCTGGAGAATTCCTTAGACTGTATAGTCCATGGGGTCGCAAAGAGTCACACACAACTGAGCAACTTTCACTTTCACTTTACTAATAGAAAGCTATTGCCATAATTCAGGGTGGCTTGTTTGGTATTACAGTGGAGAAAGTGAGACAGAAATGCCTATGAATGAGACAACTCATCTACTGAATTGAGTATTGTGAGGAACATCTAACCAATACCACGAGAAGAATTTTCTACAAGGGGGTTTTACCACTGAAAGGGAAAGGAGAACAGGAAGCATCCAGAAACCTGGAAAAGTTGGTACACAATGAAAGAACTTTGGTATGAAAACAAGGCCTTTTTCTGGACTGTCCAAACTAGGAAGATGCTTCAAGTGATCATGCAACCTAACTTCCTCTTATTACTGGTGAGGAGCCTGAGACAAAGAGAGAAGCAAGGACTTACTCAAAGCCACACACCAAGTTGGTAAGAGTGTGCTTCATCACCATGTTCTCCTGCGACCCAGACCAGCAGAACAGTTTTGTAGCCAACGGGCTACATGAAGGGAATGACCATTGACTAGGCACTTTGAGTACCCAGCGCCACAGAGGTCACTTTGTGTATGTTTAAACCTTTCCATCGGAGAAGGCAATGGCACCTCACTCTAGTACTCTTGCCTGGAAAATCCCATGGATGGAGGAGCCTGGTAGGCTGCAGTCCATGGGGTCGCTAAGAGTCGTACACGACTGCGTAACTTCACTTTCACTTTTCACTTTCATGCATTGGAGAAGGAAATGGCAACCCACTCCAGTGTTCTTGCCTGGAGAATCCCAGGGACGGGGGAGCCTGGTGGGCGGACGTCTATGGGGTCGCACAGAGTCGGACACGAGTGTAGTGACTTAGCAGCAGCAGCAAACCTTTCCATTTGCAAAGCAGGCACTGCGATTCCCATTTCCCACAGGATAAAAGTGAGGCTCGAGAAAGTTAAGGAACCCACACCTAGAAACAGAATAGAATACAGGTCTGCAAACACGTTTCTGTGCATCTCTGCATGGCCCAGCATTTTGCTGCAGTGACGTCCGACCTGGAGCATGAGCATTTTTCATCCTCAGTCTTATGTTTATTTAGGAAACAGCCCTGCCCAAGAAACTGGGCTCAAAGATCAGCTGATTCAAAAAGGCAGCCCTGCAAGCAATGCTGAAAGAATAGAGGCTTCAACTCCTTTCCATGGGTAAGAAAATTTTGTATAAAACAGGGGAAATGACTTTAAGAGAACCACTACACTCCCCACTGTAGCTCCATGGGGGAGCTACAAAAGATTTGGGAAAGGAGAAGACTATTATACCTTGGGGGAGGCTGAGCCTATATGACCCCCCTGCTCCCTGCCATCACAGTGAATTTCCAACGGGGCATCTGGAATTCAGGCCCTGGATCCCAAGGGCCCCCATTCCTTTTTCTTCATATTAGCAGCTCACCAAAACCTGGCCTCGAAGATCTTCTCTTCATGCTGCAAATGCTGTGAGAAACCTGATGCTGCAGATGACGCCAAGATCCCCAATCAAACCCAAGAGCTTCAGCTGTTGAAGCATGGTAGGTACCAGGCAAGAATGCCCTGCCCGGCCTCGGGAGACCTCATATTGCTCATCCCCCTCTTGCTGAGATGCCCTCAGATTTCCTTCAGCTTTTGAGTGAATAATGTCAACCTAAAATGAGGTGAAGACTGACCGGCTAAGTAACAAAACTGATAAACAATAGAGCTTAAAATCTTGATACTTACAGTGGGATACTTGGACTAGCAACATCAGCATTCCGGGGAGTTTGTTAGAACTGAACTTTCAGACCCTACTCCAGACCTGCCAAGTCAGAACCATTATTTTAATATGACCTCAGGGAAACCTGAATGTATATCATAGTTTGAGAATCACTTGTCTAAAGACTATAAAGATAGTGCTTAAGAACCCTGCCTTAGGTATATCTATGACTGATTCATGTTGAAGTTTGGCAGAAACCAACAGAATATTGTAAAGCAATTATCCTTCAATTAAAAATAAATAAATTTAATTTTTTTATAAAGTTTTTTATGATTTTTTATAAAAGTTTGTTTTTTATAAACAAATCAACAGAAAGAGCCCTGCCTTTGGGGCTGAGGTTAAATTCAATCAGCTCTGCTACAGAACTGGACAAGTCAAGTACCCTCTCACTCCGAGCTTGTGTCCTTACCTGTAAAACAGGGATACTTATACTGTATTATTGCTTTTCAGAATCACTTGGAGGGTTAAAAGAGGGAATGTATAGAAGCAAAAAGCACAGGGCTTGCACAGAGTAGGAATTCAACAAAAGTCAACAAATGAAGACTATAGTATAACGTATTGGTCAGGAGAAGACAGGCTCTGCTGCTGCAACAAACATGCCTTTAAATCTCAATGGTTTACAAAACAAAAGTGTATTTCTTGCTCATGCAAAGTCTGTTACATATTATTTTTCACCTTTAGCCAAGGCATATGGAACACACGGTTTCCAAGACTATCAGGTATAAGAGGGAAGAGAGAAAGAAGGCATCCTAGCCTTCAGTTTGTAATTATATCCTTCTTAATGATCCAGGACAAAAGATGATAGTGGAGAAGACTGGGGGTCAAAATCAGCAATTTCAGACCCAAAAAAATATGCATTATTGTCAAGATCAGGCAAAGCTAGGACTAACACACAGCTGAGTGGTGAGTGGTGGCATGGTCCTACTGGGAGATGTGGCAGTTCAATGGCAGGAAAAAAATTCTCATGGCATATTTTGCCAGAAATCCATACCTAGGAGCCTTTAAAACATTTCCCCTGGGAATATGGGATTGGCCAAAAAGTTCATTCAGGGTTTCCCATGTATTTTATTCCATTGGATTTTGACCAACCAAATAATTTCATGATAAAAAAGAAGAATCTTAAAAGCGTCAGCTCCTTTTTCCAAGATGATAGTAAGTACTGAGCCCTTGTTAGATGCAAGGCACTGTCTAGGCACAGGGACCCAGCTGTGACCAGGTAAGTCCCTGACTGTTTCAGAACTTAAACACTAGAAAAGTGGTCTTATTTAACTCCCATAATAACTCTAAGAAGTGGATCTGATTATCCAGAATGAATGTATTATTTTGCAGTTCTGAAAACAGAGGCAGAGAGAGATGAAGCAATGTGTTCAAGGTAGGCAGCTAGAAAAGAACAGAGCTGTTTATTACAGAACACTGCTTAGTCTGTTGACAAGACTGTGTTACACAAGAATCTAGGAGTATATAAACAAAGTCTTATATACAATGTGCATCACAGTGGTGTTTATGGTAGAGAAATTTGAAAATAGTCTAAACACCCAAAAATAGAATATTGGTTAAATAAATCCTGAATTATCCATAGAATATTATGCAACCATTGTTTTTAAAGCTTACTGACATAAGAAAACAGCTTATGATACACAGAAAGTAAAAGCATGCATAACATATAGGATGTGATGGACTATGTAAAAATTGTTGTTGCTCAGTCATTAAGTTGTGTCCGACTCTGCCACCCCATGAACTGCAGCACACCAGGCTTCCCTGTCCTTCACCATCTCCCAGATTTTGCTCAAACTCATGTCCATGCAGTTGGTGATGCCATCCAACCATCTCATCCTCTGTTGCCCCCTTCTCCTCTTGCCCTCAAGCTTTCCTAGCATCAGGGTCTTCTCCAATGAGTCAGCTCTTTGCATCAGGTAGCCAAAGTACTGGAGCTTCAGCTTCAGCATCAGTCCTTCCAATGAATATTCAGGGCTTATTTCCTTTAGAATTGACTGGTTTGATCACCTTGCTGTCCAAGGGACTGTCAAGAGTCTTCTCCAGCACCACAGTTCAAAAGCATCAATTCTTCAGTGCTCAGCCTTCTTTATGGTCCAACTCTGTTAAAAACATCCATAGGCAAACCCTGGAACTGTGATCATATCTGAGGGAAGTGGTGTTTGGGGCATTTTTTTCCTACTTCATATTCTTCAATATTTCCTAAGCTTTTGTATAATGTATATGAATTATACTTATAAATGGGGAAAAGTAAACTTAATGCTTGTAAAGAAATACATATTTTGAATCCAGTACCTGCTTATGAGGGGGGAGAACTTAGAAGACTAGCCATGCTGATTCAGGTACACCTCATTCCATAAGTATCGCCGCCGGTCCATGTGTGCGCTCCAGAGTTGACAAAACACTTTGGCCTCCGTGACCTCCTCTGAGCACCCCGCATGACCACGTGGAATTACCATTGCCAGGTGTGCAGAAGAATGAGCTCAACAGACAAAGCCTCAAGCACAGTGATGCAGCACCCTGCATGAGTATGGGGAAAGCCACGCTCCCCTCAGAAAAGACAACTTCTTGTTTCAGCAGCAGTGAGTATGGTGAGTTCGAAACCGGGACCCTAACGCTGACCGGGAACCTCTTGGGTAGGGAGCCTTGTCCTCATGTCCAAACCCGAGTTCGATACTGAGCTCAGTGGGATGACAGGAGTGGCGGGACTCCTCCCTTTAGGATGCTGCAGTCACATTCTAGAACACGCCAGACAGAGCCCAGAGAAAGACCTGCCTGTATGATCCTCCGAGCTGGGAATTACATGAGGAGCAGGAGCCCTGAGAGGAAAGAATACACGTCCATACTTTCCTTCTAAGTCCCCGTGGCAATGTCTTACATGTGTACAGTGTGTGAGTGTTCGCGTAATGTCTGCTTCAGCCTCTATATGGTAAGTTCCAGGAGGGCAGGGCCTACATGAGTGTCATTCCTCCAAACTCAACCAGATTCATAGCAGATAAACACGCCAAAAAACGCCTGTGCATTGAGAGTCTCCAGGTGGAGGAGGATGCCTCTGAGTCCTGGACTGTAGCCATATCCAGGAAGAAGAAATGTGGCTCCCTTGATGGGCACCGACACTGTGCCCGGGTGACCTCACATAGCTCACAACCACCCCATGAGGCTGGCTGTTGAGAGGTAAAGGTCCTCCAGCCCAGTCACTTCAGAGGGATTCGCAACAGGGACTTCCCTGGCAGTCTAGTGGTTAAGACTCCACACTTCCAACGAAGGGGGCACAGATTTGATCCCTGGTCAGGAAACCAAGATCCCACATGCCACGCACATGCCATGGGGCACAGTCAAAACAACAACGAAAAGGCTACCAACCCCTTCTCGGAGTAATGTATTTATATGCATTTAATAAAATACACAGAATTATAAAGGACATCAATTACATATCATATATATGTAAGATAAATAAGATTCCACATTTGAAACAAACAAACAAAATTCTCATAACAGCTAAACCCTCCTTGCAACCAAAATCTCAAAGTCCAATTTCTATAAAAAATCAAAGAGGTCCTGCTGTGCTTGAATTGGGCATGAGTGTCTGGGTGCCCCACTAGCTCCCCTCCCCCCACAGGGCTCCATGGTGCATAGTTTAAAAGCCCATCTCTGATTGTATAGAGGAGGCTTCAGTCCCTAGTGGGAAGGGGCTTTCCCAAAGCTCAGCAGCTGCTGCTTCTGCTAAGTCGCTTCAGTCGTGCTAGACTCTGTGCGACCCCATAGACGGCAGCCCACTAGGTTCCGCCGTCCCTGGGATTCTCCAGGTAAGAACAGTGGAGTGGGTAAGCTCAGCAGAGAGAGGTGGTAATGTCAGAACCAGGCTGGGCCCAGTTCTTCTATTTTCTAGGCCAGTGCATTTCACAAGACAAACTGCTGTCACTTCATGCTCCGATAAGAGTACCAACACGTCCCAGACCGGGAGTGGAGGTGGGGGGGCGGGGGGCACATGACTTACAGACTATTCCAGAATCTGATCCTGAACAGGGATGGAGGTGACCGCAACAGTCCATCCAGGCCCAAAGCAGAGTCTTCGCTCGGTGTTCTTCCCTTTCTCCTTTCAGATGTAAATTTACAAGTTTCCAAAAGAGGGTTTCACAAGAGAAGGCTCAGCCGCTACTCCCAGGATCACTGGCCGTACCAACCATGCCTCATCGGGAGGCCCTGATCATTCTAGACGGCAACCCCCTCGCAGGTCTGGGAGCCTGCGCAGCTGCGGAGAGTTTTCAGGAGAAAGAGGGCGGTGCACCGGAACCATGAAGACTGATTCGGAAACTCCCTTCCAGGAGGAGAAGACGTCTGAGCCAACGCTGTGCCGCCAACAAGAGTCACTTCAGACCCCAAAAAGCCACTTGGGAGGAGCTGCCTCCAATTAAAGTCTTTGGTGACGTCACAGGACTGTGTACCTCCTCTCTCCCCTCCCCCTTACCGGTACATCCAGTTTATAGAGGAGTTCATCCATGTTTGTTACATGTTGTGGGCCTTTATTTCTTACATCTAGATCCTTGTTCCGTTTCACATTTATCATTATATATATTAGGTATGGATCCATATCTTTTTGGACATTTATTTCAAAGACCATCTTTGGCCCAGTCATTTGCGATGACTCCTTTATCCTCGTGTACAAAAATTTCATATGTATTTTGCTTTCTTTCTGAAATTTCTATTTTATTCCACTGTAAGTCGGTCTGGTACCACCTCGTCTTATTCCTCCATTTTTTTAAATTTATTTTTTAGTTGAAGGATAATTGCTTTACAGAATTTTTTCTGTCAAACCTCAACATGAATCAGCCAAAGGTATACATATATCCCCTCCCTTTTGAACCTCCCTCCCATCTCCCTCCCCACATTCCTCCATTTTTTAAAATATAAACATTAGTATCTATTTGTCTAGATCCATTTAAAAAAAACATTGATATTTTGGGGGATTTGTCTGGTGGTCCAGTGGTTAGGACTGTGCTTCCCAAGCAAGGGACACAAGTTTGATCCCTGGTTGGGGAACTAAGACCCCCACATGCTGTGCAGTGCAGCCAAAAAAAGAAAGAAAGAATTGATATTTTATTGTGACTGTACTAAATTTAAAAAAGACGCTTACTTCTTGCAAGAAAAGTTATGACCAACCTAGATAGCATATTGAAAAGCAGAGACATTACTTTGCCAACAAAGGTCCGTCTAGTCAAGGCTATGGTTTTTCCTGTGCTCATGTATGGATGTGAGAGTTGGACTGTGAAGAAAGCTGAGCGCCAAAGAATTGATGCTTTTGAACTGTGGTGTTGGAGAAGACTCCTGAGAGTCCCTTGGACTGCAA
>NW_011494611.1:2412797-2416333 GCF_000754665.1 Bison bison bison
ACTCTGATGCTGGGAGGGATTGGGGGCGGGAGGAGAAGGGGACAACAGAGGATGAGATGGCTGGATGGCATCACTGACTCGATGGACGTGAGTCTGAGTGAACTCTGGGAGTTGGTGAGGGACAGGGAGGCCTGGTGTGCTGCGATTCATGGGGTCGCAAAGAGTCGGACACGACTGAGCGACTGAACTGGAACTAGTACTAAATTTTAAAATTAACCTAGGAAAAAAATATAAATTAACATAGGAAGAACGAACACCTCTACAATTTTGACTCCTCCCATCCACATACAAATGGCTTTTCATTTGTTCAAACCTACTTTTTTGTCTCTCAGGGCTATTTTTCAATGTTCTTCATATACATTTTGCAAATTTCTTGTTAAATTGGTTACTGCCATGATAGCACAGAGGCCAAGACAGGAGGGGAAGTAGCAGCAGCACTGCCACCCCAGCAGAGAAGGAACTAAAATGGTATAACCCACTTGTAAAGCAATTTGAACCTTTTAATATTCCACCTCTGATCACTTCATTTGCCAATTACTAGCAGTATCACTTTAGCCAAAATACCTAATAAATTTTGTGCTTTAGTTTCCTCATCTGTAAAATGGGTACAGCAATGACATCTACCTGTGGCACAGCAAACTATTAGCCAGTTCTTCACCTTTCTTGGCCAAATCTTCTTGGGTGAAGTGTCCTTTCCTCCCCCTTGACTTTGAACTTCATCATATGACCTGCTTTAACCAATGGAAACCTAGTAGATGGAATACCAATAGAAGCTTAGAAATGTGTTTTCACAGTAGGGCTTGCTGTCTCATGCCTCTAGAATCCCCCTGAGAAGAACATGCCCCAGCAACCTATTCCAAGGAAGGAGCTACATGAGGCAGAACCACCCCAGCCAGCCTGATGAACATGGGCAGACGCCATGGCATCGTGAACCGAGGGAAGGTCAACGGGACAGAGGGTCAGTAAACGTCCTCCCCCTTCTTTAACTCTGTGGTCCAGTCAAACCCTTCTATCCCCAACATTCCCTGGTTCTCAGGCTCTGTGACATCACAGACAGTCCCATCTCTGCTCTGCCAGCTGCAGGTGAGAGGGGCTCAAAGGTTGGGCCTGAGAGCAGGAAGAGTACTTTTCTGTATTTAAAGGACAACATCTCCATCACTCCTAGGCACCTATCCACTTTGCTCCGGAAGCAGACGCCATTACTCTTCCCATGACCCCACTGTTTCTCTCCCTGGGTCCCAATCTCCCCACCTGTGTTGAATGACCCCTAAGGGCTCCTCCAGCTCTAGGAGTCTTCCCCTCTGACCTCACTGATCTTTCTCGTTCTGGTTGAACTGCTGTGGGGTCACGGGAGACCTGAAGTTCACAGCCCACTTGGGGGCAAACCAACGGCCCTTTTCTTTAGCTCCTGCTTCCATCTAGAGGCTGTCATTGGTAGTGCAAGGAACACCACACCCACCCCACCCCAGCCAGCCTTTCTCCTGGGAAGACAAAGCCCATGCAGATAAACTCTAGGAGGTGTTGGAATGCGCCAAGGGCTCTGCAGAAGAATGAACAGGGACTGCCAGGGGAGGGGGAGGGCCATTTAAATAGGGTAAATAATTCAGGTGACTTGGCCAGAAGACCTCACCAGAAAGATGACCTTTAAGCACAGCCTTGAAGGAGGGAGGGGTGAGCTTGCGGATCTCTAAGGAAGGGCGTTGCAGGCCAAAGGTGGAGCATGGAGCATGTGCAAAGGCAGTCGTGGTGGGGTGCTGGGTGCAGCTGGATAAAGGAAGGATGAGAGGAGACCGCAGGGGTAGCAGTGAGACTGTGAATTTTTGAGGGAAGTCCCAGAGAAGGACTTCAGCATTTCCTCGACCTCACACGAGAAGCCAAGGAGCAGAGGGGTGACACGATCCGACTTACACTCTCAGCTGTGTTGACACTAATGGAGACTGGGCTGGGAGAGGCCAGGAAGCCATTGCAATAATTCAGGTGAGAGATAGTGCTGGCTGGGAAGGGTGGGGAGCCAGCGCCCACGGGTGAGGCCAGGAAATGAAGCCAGTGTGACGTTAGTAAAGACAGCCACCAAGACGGAAATTCCCAGAGTGGGGCTTTGGCCAGAGGGAAGAGGGAGCAAGGGCAGGAATGACCAGGCATCTGGGAGAAAGAAAGGAGAAAGTGGGACTGAGACAAGGACTTGCAGCTTGTGTCATCAGAGCCGGAAGCATCCCTGGAGAGAAGGGCAGCCCAAGTGCCTCCTATGACAGACGGGAGCCTGGACTCAGGTGAGTGATGCAAGCAAGAGTTCAAGGAGCAAGGCTGAGCTAAGTTACCTATTCCAGTGGGGCTGGAAAAAGAATGCGTGCTGAGCCAGCATCTATACGCACCTGCCACCCCAGTGGTCACCGTGCATAGTTAATCACTTACTCCTTTAAGGTGGGTACCACTCAACACTAGTGTTTTCCAGGCAGGAAAGTGAGGCTCAAAGAGATTACAGAATCCACCCAAGAGCACAGACCTAGAAAGCAAAAGACAGATCTGACCCCTAAGCATGGGCTGGCCTGTGGGCGCTGCCAAAAGTCCTGGCAGAGAAGGGACTGGCTTTCTCTGGCTGTAGTCTTCTATTCATTTAGGAAACAGCCTTGTCCAGAGAACTGGGCCAGACTCTAAGATTTGCTGATTTCAATAAGGCGACCCTGGGGTAAAGACTGGGCTTCCCAGGTGGCGCTAGTGGTAAAGAACTCGCCTGCCAATACAGGGGGTGCAGGAGCACGAGGGTTCCCTCCCTGGGTCGGGAAGATCCCCTGGAGGAGGGCATGGCAACCCACTCCAGTATTCTTGCCTGGAGAATCCCCATGGACAGAGGGGTCTCAAAGAGTCGGACCTGACTAAAGCCACTGAGCACACACACACGTGGTAAAGACTGGCAGAGCAGAAGCAGTACTTCCCATGGTTAAGTGAATTTTGGGCAGAAGAGGGCATGGATCTGCTGGCGCTACAGGAGATTTGGGAGAGAAGAGGGGCGTGATATCTTGGGGGAGGCTAGTCCAGTATGACCCACTGCTTAAATAACAATGGGCTTCTGGATTGAGGCCCAGAACCAGACACCGCAGTGCCCTTTCCTCTTCCCACCACCCACCAAAGCATGGTGTCAAGGATCTTTTGTTGCTGCTGCCCTGATGAGGGGTCTTCCACCACAGGTAGCTCCCACAGTCAAAATGCCTGCCAACAGCGTCACCCACGGACCTTCGGTAGGTTCCACGCATGGGTGTTGTGGTGCTTTGGTAAAAACACAGAATCATTTCTCTGGACTTCTGACTCCCCACCCAGC
Source organism: Bison bison bison (assembly GCF_000754665.1). NCBI lineage: Eukaryota > Metazoa > Chordata > Mammalia > Artiodactyla > Bovidae > Bison > Bison bison. The sequence goes on from NW_011494611.1 coordinate 2,416,114, forward strand.
TTCTGCTCTGGGTCATTTCAGATTTCTTTCAAGTCTTTTGGGGGTGTGGTAGGGGATTTTTTTTTATTCAAACCTATAACAGCACAGCTAAAAACTACATCAGTTATTAGACACTTACTCCTTGGAAGGAAAGTTATGACCAACCTAGATAGCATATTAAAAAGCAGAGACATTACTTTGTCAACAAAGGTCCGTCTAGTCAAGGTTATGGTTTTTCCAG
>NW_011494611.1:2416433-2429280 GCF_000754665.1 Bison bison bison
AGACTCTTGAGAGTCCCTTGGACTGCAAGGAGATCCAACCAGTCCATCCTAAAGGAGATCAGTCCTGGGTGTTCATTGGAAGGACTGATGTTGAAGCTGAAACTCCAATACTTTGGCCACCTAATGAGAAGAGCTGACTCATTGGAAAAGATCCTGATGCTGGGAGGGTTTGGGGGCAGGAGGAGAAGGGGATGACAGAGGATGAGATGGTTGGATGGCATCACTAACTCAATGGACATGAATTTGGGTGAACTCCAGGAGTTGGTGACGGACAGGGAAGCCTGATGCTGCGGTTCATGGGGTTGCAAGGGGTTGGACACGACTGAGCGACTGAACTGAACTGAACTGATGACGGACTTAAGTCCTACACACCAGTCAGAGCTCAGTCTCAGCTACTTACTGTGCATGTCTCTGAATCTCTCTCTGAGCTTCAGCGTCTTCTCTGCAAAATGAGGATCATGAGAATATACCACCTGCTTTTCAGGCTGTTAGGAAGATGAAATGAAGCAACGTATATAAATGACTACAGCCCCACTCCGGCACTCAGTAGATGGTAATTGTGTATCCGTCAGAGTCAGGGCCAGACAGGCTGTGCTAAAGTGACAAAGAAATTCTAAGATCTCAATTCCTTAACCCAATTTGAGGTTATCTGTAGCTTGAGCAAGCAGAATATTTTTTTTAAGTCACTAATAATATGCAAATATCCCAAGGAGGATATGACCAAGACCATTTATTCATATGTAATTCAAAGCCTTTACCCGGGATAAATATTTTCCTCCACTCTTCCAGATCTGAATGCAGACCCTCAAAGAAATAATATGTCAACGAGATACCAACATCGTCATCACCATCACTTCAACAATTTTGCGTTGAAGAAGTGTGTTCCTGGGAGACCCTGATTTGTATAGATGGCAGCCCCTTGCATGCGTGTGAGGCTGCACGGTCACTAGAGTGTCTCCAGGAGGAAGAGGGTGGTGAACAGGGACCATGAAGACTGATTCAGAAACTCTCCAAGAGGAGCAGGTGATGTCTGAGCCATCCCTGTGCCACCAGCAAGAATCGCCTCAGCTCCTGGAAAAACCATTAGGAGCTGCCTCCAATTAAAGTCCTTAGTTGCATCGTAGGCCTGTGTTCTTCCTCTTTTTTTCCCCTCTCCCAGCCCTGTTTCTGAGATCCCCTTGAGTAGGGGACAATTAGAATCTGGCATCCCTGATTACAAAATGAGGTTTGAAAAATGTCCATCCACAGAGGAATGGATAAAGAAGATGTGGTACATATATATACAAGGGAACATGACTCAGCCATTAAAAAACGAAATAATGCCATTTGCAACAACATGGATGGACCTGGAGATTGTCATACCGAGTGAAGTCAGACAGAGAAGGAGAAATGTTGCATGACATCCCTTAAATGCGGAATCTAAAGAGAAATTATACAAATGAGCTTACTTACAAAACAGAGACTCACAGTCTTAGAGAACGAACTTGTGGTTGCTGGGGTAGAGGAAGGATGAGGTGAAGGGATAGGGAGTTTGGGAGGGATGTGTACACGTTGCTGTATTTTAAATGGATAACCATGAAGGACCTACTGCATATTATTTAAAAAAAAAAAAAACTAAGTAAAAGAAAGCAACAAGGAAATGAGGCTTGATTCTAAAGCACTTTCAGTCACTCCTCACCCACCTGACGAAGGGCTTGGGAGAGGCTGGTCAGCGTGAGGGGCAGCTCTAAATAGACATGGCAATGCCTGTCTGGAGCTGGAGGGCACAATACTGCTCGCCTACGCGGGTCTCGATTTGGTGCTCGGGGCCCTGATGAACAGCGGGGCAGGCAGCAGCCCTATAGAGATGCAGCGCACAGCCCATGCAGATGTAGGAAGCTGTCTGTGCTAAAACACAGAGCATGCCAACATGAGTAACATGCAAGAGCCCCCAGGTGGCTTCAACTTTAGCCAGGGAGCCAGGCACAGAAGCAGTCGCTTCACACAGCAGACCACGATTTGGAAACAATAGCACTGGGAAATCTGGCAACCAACTTGGGGGGATGTGGTGGAAGGTTTCCTGGTGCTTGAGCTTCCTGAGAGTCAAAGGGAAAGAAGAGGCGGGAATGGTATTTCAGAAGAGGGGAACAAAACAGGCAAATCTGGGAAATAGAGACACAAGCTGATAGGAGTACAAGGTGGTGAACTTCGATGTTTGGAAAGATGAAAGTGAAGACCTGAGCCAGGGCGTGGGGGGAGGTGAGGGGAACAGAGCGTTAAGAATCTTAAATCCAGGAAAAGAAAGTTAGACTCTGTCTGGAAGGTAATGGGGAGTCAAGAAAGGTAATGTTTCGGCAATAGTTACATAGCCATATTTCTAGTTTTTGCAGTGTGAACATGGTGAGTTGTTAAGGCAACATTTACTCCTTGTGTCTGCCCCCAGCACAGAAGAATAAGGGAAGAGGATGTCTTACATCAGGATATCATAGATTACAATTCATACCTACAACAGAAAGGTCATCATGGCTGCAATTTGAAGGATGTGCTATTTGTAAAGGAGTGTGAGCAATCCTGGCAATGTATAAATCCGGTATATTGCTTACTTTTCTAAGTACTTTATAAGTATAAATTCACTTAGCGTAACAATCCAACAAGGACAGTACTGTTACTGCTCTGTTTTTACAAGTCAGGAAACTGAGATACAGTGCCTAAGTTTCTGCAATCTACACTAATAGTATCAGGGCTGAGATTTGAACCCAGGACTCCTGGTTCCAGATTCAGTACTCTTAACCAACCGGTTATGCTGCCCTTCACAATGATGGTAGAATGGCAGTCAGTGATTGCTTGTGGCTCCCAGCGGACTGTTTGTTGCCTGCTCTTCAAACCTGGTGCTGGGCCCTTTGAACTCTTTCCCCTCGGCAGCTAGTGCAATGCCATGCTTTGTTATTATGGGGTGGTCCAGATAGTGGTAGACACAGGGTTCTCCTTCTGCTCTGGGGAGCTCCTCTTAAGAAGGCTCCTGTAGCAGCTCCTTGGGTATCTGGCTCTGGCAGTTCACATGGCTTCTCCCGCACCCAGATCCAGAAGCATGTGGTGGTGGTCAGTAACACTTAGCAGCCAGCAGCTTCTCCCATGCCTTCCCCCAGCAAATGGAGCAGTGCCCCCATCTCTCCGTGACAGCTAGAGATATCTAGCTATCTATCTAGCACCCTAGAGGGCATATTTCTAGAACATTCTGTCAACATGGCATCTCAGAGACTTCTCTGCATCCAGGGGGCCACAGCCATATCATTTCCAAGGTCCATACTTCAGCTGGGGATGGAGCGGGGGTGGGAGGGGGTCTCTTCCTAGGGGCCTCTATCTCAGCCCTTTGGTGGTGGCTATGCCTTAGATCTTTTGTTTCTATATTCTTTATAGGAGATTACTTCTTATTAACTAATCCATTATTTCGACCCCCCATTAAAGTTAGTAATTCTCTATATTAAATGCCTTATATTCAAATGACTGTGTGCTTTCTGTCTTCTGATTGGCCCCTGACGGATACATCCAAAAAGAGGCGGCCTAAGCAATCAGGACAGTGACATAGGTAGGCACTAGGTCAGCAGCTCTAGGATGGAGAAGAGAGTCCCAAGTTACATTATATATCTCAGGTAAAGCCACACTGTAACTCAGAACCGTATAGGGAAGAAGATTCTGTACAATGAGGTTCTTGATTTCTTTTGCAAAGCACAGAACTGAGAAAAGGGCGGCAGTGAGGCCAAGTTGACCGCACACAGGCAATCATGCCATCTTGGGCTATCTCAAGCTAGAGGAGCCTATAGGACATCTAGGTGGCCACATCCAGAAGAGCTTTAGAAATGTGTAGCAGGAAAAGGTAAAAGAACAATGGCTGGAAGGGAACCTCTAGAAAGCCCTAGGTTCCTCATGTCTTGGAACTGTTTCCTGCAACAGATACAGCACATGATCTGCACATAAAAGATGCTCCGTAAATGTCATCTCCTGCATTGAGAAGCCACTTCGCAGAACCTGTCAAATGGCTCTTGGCCTCAGGATGATATCTTTCTTTAGAGGATTTTCAAATAATAAAAATAATAAGGAAGCCACAGTTGGGCCTCACCTCTGAATATGGCACACTAGCTGGTATCAGACTAACCCTCCTGATGAGAGTAGCTTAAAAGCCTGTGGTTTCTTTTTCCTTAAATCTGTCTGAATGTATCAGAGAGCTACCAAGGCAGTGAGGACTTGAGGAGCCAAGATTCTGGAGAGAAATGAAGTCCAGAGAGATGAAACGGACATCAAGGTCTTCTCACCTACTCCAGGCACTTGCCAATTCCTAAAAAGAGTCTGCTTCCAGCAGAATCACAGCTTAGAGGCTGGGGGCTCACCCCGGAGGAAAAGATTGGCTGTTAAAAGCTTTTATAAAATAGGTTTCTAGTTAAAGTTCCCAAAGAGCGAGGACCTGAAAATCAATGCTAACCAGAAACAGACTAAATCTCACTAGGACTAAAACCCAGAGTCAAACTATTTCAATTTTACCTTTCTCAGAAGCAAAAACAAATCCTTTCTGAAGGAATATCCAGAGTCTTGTACATTTCTTCAATCCTTCATTTTTTTAAAGAGTCTAGCATTCAATCAAAAATTACCAGGCATACTAGAAGATCAGATCAACTGACCAAAAACAAAAGGAACATATTTACAGAAGAACCAGATATTGGAATTAGCCCATGTGTACTGAAGAAAAAAAATTTTTAATATTGAAGAAAATAGATGATAGGATGGAAAATTATATCTGAGAACTGTAAACTATTTTAAAAATCAATTAAAAACTATAGGACTGAATATTACAATAGCTGAAATTAAGAACTCAACTGAAAGGACTTCCCTGGTGGTCCAGTGGTTAAGACTCTTCACTTCCTGTGCAGGGGGCTGCAGGTTCGATCCCAGGTCTGGGAACTAAGATCCCCACATGCTGCATGATGTGGCCAAGAAAACAACAACAAAATCAAACAAACAAAAAACAAAAGAGAGTAAAAGTAATGGAGTGAAGATAAGTCAGTATAAAAAAAAAAACTCATACTAAATCTTGAAGAACCAAAAGAACAGAAAACACAAGAGTCTTAGAGATACAGTGATAAGACTTTAACACACATATCCTTAGAGTCCCAGAAGGAGACAAGAAAAAAAAAGGTAGAAGCTATGATGAAAAATACTATGTCCCAGATTTCAAGATGTGCTCTGAACCCCAAACAGGATAAATATAAAGAAATCTATACCTAGGTAGATCAAAATACAATTGCTGAAATGCAAAGTGGAGAGAAAAGTTTAAGAACAGCACAGAACTGACAAGTAGTGAAAACCAATGACATCTTCCAAAGGTTGGGGGCAGAGGGAGTGCGGTAAGCTGTAGTACTCTGAAATTCTTGACTTCCCAAAAATTTCTTTCAAAAATAAAAACACAATAGAGACCTCTCAGCAAACCAAAACTCATTCTGTCACCAGAAGATCTGTACTGGAAGGAAAATACTAAAGGTACTTTTAAATATAGTTAACACTATGCTGTAGAAATTCCAAAGGCAGTTTCTGGAGAAGGTGAATGAATCGAGACTAATGTATGCAAATACAGGAGGGACAAAGGGTCACAACAAAGTAACACATGAAGAGTAACAAAAAGTAAAGACGTGGATAAACCTAATGAACACCGACGATACAAAACATTAATAACGATGTCTGTTGTGGTTTACCATACAGCAAGAATTGAAACTCATTGTAACCAGAGCATCACAGGCAGAAAAGGTGAGAGAGTTCTAAACTCTCTGGATTGTCCAGAAAGTGGTAGAAGGATTCTCTTGTAACATACTTGATAAGTATGGTGCTGGCGAAGATGGTGCTGTGTTGTGAAGTGGGAGCGGAGGGCTTGGATTGAGTGAGTCAAGAATGTATGTTGTAATTTAGGGTACCACTAAGGGAGAAGAATGCATACCTCACAAGCTAATAATACACAAATCACAAAGCCTTAATGCAAATGAAGGCAAAAGAGTACAGAAAAAAGAACACAGAAAGGGAGAACCAGTGGAAAGTAAATAGTAAGATGGACTATTTAAGCTCAAATCTATTTAACATATCAGGAAACACACTAGACATAGCATAGTAAATACTGTAGTTAAAAAACAAAGACTGAATATTTTTAATCCCATGTTTATAAGAGGGGTATCTTAAATATAGGGATAGAGATAAGTTGAGAGTAAAATTACGAAGAGATATACTACATAATCACTAACCAAAAGAAAGCTAATGTATCAGACAAAGTAGATTTTCAAGGCAAAAATCTAGTAGAGATAAGGAGGGACATTTCATCAAAATAAAAGGGTCAAATCAGGCAGTTTTAATGATTCTAAATGTGTATGCATGGAATAAGAACAAAATTTGTCAGAAGTGAATTAAAATACGTGTTCACACAAAAACCTGTACACAATTGCTCATAGCAGCATTATTCATAATAGGCAAAAAGTAGGTTCACTACCCCAAATGATGAATGGATAGACAAAATGTGGTGTATAAAAGGAAAGGGGTCATTAAAAAGGAGTAAAGTACTGATACATGCTACAATGTGGATGAATCTTGAAAATATTATGTTTCGTGAAAAAACAGTCAGACCTAAAAAGCCACAAACTGCATGATTCCCTTTATACGAAATGTCCAGAACTGGAAAATCCATAGAGAGAAAAAGTAGATCAGTCATGGTCAAGTGCTGGGGAGAAGGCATAGGGGGTGACTGAATGGGTAGGGGGCTTTTTTTGGTGGGGAGAGGAAGAGGTGATGAAAATGTTCTAGAATTAATTAGTGGTAATGTTTGTGTAATCTTGTGAATATACGAAATACAACTGAATTTTATTCTTTAAAATGGTGAATTTTGAGTCGACCCAGGGAGCTGCGCGCGGCAAGCAGCTGGCTCTCTTGCTTGAGGCACTAGGGCTCGGGCGGTCGGACAGACGGAGTGAATAGAGAGACGCCCAGCGGCCGCGAGCTCCGCACAAATCCCAGGAAAAAAATAAATAAATAAATAAATAAATAAATAAAATAAAATGGTGAATTTTATGGCATATTAATTACATCTCAATATGTTAAACTCTGCAACTAAAACAAGAAAACTTGGCAAAAGTAAAAGGAGAAAACAGAACATCTACAATCCTAGTTGGAAACTTTCCTCTCCTGATAGAACCAACCAACCAAATTCAGTAAGGATACAGATTTGAATAATGTAAGTAACATCTTACCAAATAGACACAGATAGAAAACAGCATGTAGCAGCTAAAGAAAAGACAGCGTTGGATGACGGAGGCCTTCCTATGGACCACACTATGGACCAGACCTGTGCTTGCCATGCATCACCTCAACTCATCTCCCTGTCATCACACACGCCCTTAACAGATGAGAAGCAACAGAGGGTGAGCATCCAAAATCTCCAACCAGCTTGTTCTTAAAACCCCACCAGGCTTCTTCCAGTACTGAATTTCAGAGAGATCAGACTGGAATCTTTATTCATATAAGTACACCTCACGGTGCTGGGGTAACTGAGCTCTGATGCAAAATGAATAAACATGAACTGTTAATGAACCATGTCATCCACAGAAACATACCTGGGGCACCTACAGCACACAAGACATAGTGAGAGAAAAAATAATAATGACAGCCACAATTTATTGAGGTTTTACTCAAGTTTGCAACTCACAGTTGTAAGCACTTTACAGTATTTTTCCTATCATTTAATCTTCACAATCAGTTGCCAGGTAGGCACACTTATCCCCACTCCACCTTTGAGGACTGAGACCCAAGGATGGGAGGCACCTCCCCTAAAGTGGCAGACCTTGGATTTGAATACATGCAGCTCTGGAATCCAAGCCCTCCGCTCCCACTTCACAACACAGCACCATCTTCACCAGCCCATACTTATCATTAACACAGAACCTTGAAACAGCCCACACGTTCTTTTATGGAATCTCATCTTCACAGCAACCTTGTAAGGTCTAGGCAAGACAGAGATCACAGAACTTTCTAAAAGAAGAAATGAGGCTTGAACGCAAAGAGACGTATCTTGTGGGCATACCTGAATGGCCCATCTGCCCGGTGAGACCACCAGAAACTCTACAGAGAGGGAAAGGCAGGAAAGAACACATCAAGGGCCCTTTAAGGAGAAACTGCTGTTTTCTCAAAACACACACATTTTTATTCTCTATTATTATACTTACCAGGGCTTTGTGGTTGGATGATAAACGTGGGCTTCTACTGGTCACATTCACAGCCCACACTTCCTCTGTGGCAGGTAGAAGAAGGCAGTGATCACTTTTATGAATAAATCTCATTAAGCAAAGCAGGCCACAGCATTGGCCAAAGAGAAATGCTTAAAACAGCCATTTCTAAGAGCTGGTCTATGCTCATGCTTTCTCTTCTCTGGCCCAGAGAAAATGGTCAGATTCATCTCTTACATGGTAAGTCAGCCACATAATTACAGTTCATGTTCACTAGAGTCATTTATAGAGTGAACTGACATTCAGAGAGGTTAACCTAGCCAAGGTCACACTGCTAAGAAGAAGCAGATCTAGGATGAGAATCCAGGTCTCCTGCAAGCCTATCCAAATGATGATCAAGTCTGGGCACCTTATCTGTGTGAAGCTATAGAACCTTTCTACATGTAGACAAAGGCATAACAGACAGAAAGGCCAAGGGCAAGAATGGAACAGAAAATGCTGGAACTTTCCAGATATTTGACTTTGAAAGGGCCAATTAAAAAAAAAAGAAAAATCCAAGCTACCCATTATAAAGATGCATAAACTGAGGACCAGCCAAAAATTACATAGCTAAAAGTGTTAGTTCAAGACCAGAACCCCAGTCTGTGCCAACTGTACTCATCATTCAACTGAGTACAGAGAGTGTTTTGCAAAAGCTACTATTGAGGTGACAGCACTCGATCTACAGGAATTTCTTTTCCTTAGCAGGTCTAGGTCATACACAAAAAGTATAAGTCTTTGTCCTTGAGGGGTTTATGGGCTAGCTAGAAAAACAGGCCTGTGCACAGGAAATCAGAATTAATAACAAAACGGCAGTAAAGGCAGCTGCTGCTGCTAAGTCGCTTCAGTCGTGTCCGACTCTGTGCAACCCCAGAGATGGCAGCCCACCAGGCTCCCCCGTCCCTGGGATTCTCCAGGCAATAACACTGGAGTGGGTTGCCATTTCCTTCTCCAATGCATGAAAGTGAAAAGTGAAAGTGAAGTTGCTCAGTCATATCCAACTCTTAGCGATCCCATGGACTGCAGCCCACCAGGCTCCTCCATCCATAGGATTTTCCAGGCAAAAGTACTGGAGTGGGGTGCCATTGCCTTCTTCGGTAAAGGCAGCAGCTACATCAAAAACTCAAAGGAGGAAATTCCCGGGGGGCCCAGTGGTTGAATCCCGAACTTTCACTGTAGAGGCCCAGGTTTAGTCCCTGGGCAGGGAACCATCCAGCATGCCATGTGTCACAGCCCAAAGGCAAAATAATAATAGTAATTTTTTAAAAAGAGAGAATTTAAGGGAGGCAGAGTCAGGAATTCCCTGGATGCCCAGTGGTTAGGACCCAGTGCTTCCACCACCAAGGGCCTGGTTTCAAGCCCTGGTAAGGGAACTCAGATATGCAAGTCCTATGGTGTGGCCAAAGAAAAACAAGGTGAGATGATTTGGATTAATAGATTAAAGAGGTAATTTTAAAAAACAAAAAAATAGAAGTGGCAGCGATGTTGGAAGGCTTCCTGAGGAGGGGTAAGGACAGCTAGGCTTTAAAACATGCAAGGAGGAGGGGCAATATGGAGGAGGAGACTAAGAGGAACAGACTCCCATGTATAAAATAAATAAGCTACAAAGATATACTATACAACACAGGGAATACAGCCAATATTTTATAGTAACTATAAATGGAGCATAACCCTTAAAAATGAGGAATCACGACATTGTACACCTGAAACGTACATAGTATATCTTACATCAACTATACCTCAATTTTAAAACATCTTTTTTTAAAAAAAAAAAGCATGCATAGGAATCCAACAGATGCAAAAGAATAGCTATGTCAGTTCAGGAAACATTTTCAACCTATGAAGGATTTTTATGGGCGATGAGGCCAAAATTGCAGATAATGGCAAAGTCTTCGGCACTGGGGAGCCTTTAAATGCCAGGCTGGGGTCTTTAGATTCGGGCCCAGGGAACAATGGGTCTTCATATTTTTTCAGAAGCAGAGCACCTGGAAGCCTCTGAGCTCTTCATGGAATTCCACGAGGGAGAGATCTCGCTTCACTGCAGGACAGCGTTAGTGTGAGGGAACAGGACTGCTGTTCTCTCTGCAGTGAGACCACACCCACAGGCATGTGTGCCTTGGAACAAAGTAAGTCCTCTAATCAGACAGGATCAGTCTCTTCCAAATCTCATTAGTTACATACTGTTCGTTCCTTCCTTCTGTCTCCTGAAGGCCTGCGTGCTAGCAGACAAGCCCAAGTGACATCGTTTTTCAGAAAATGTAGGGCAAGAACAACTTAAAAGTGGAGAACATTCTGAGAATTTACTTCTTTGCTTCAGACTGGGAAGGGGGCATCTTATAATTTAAGGGGCTCGAGGCAACGCCACACAGAGCAGAGTCCTTCTGGAGTCTCCATCTGACGCGAAGCAGGTGAGGACCGGAGCATCGCCTGAGAGCCAGCTTTGGGCCCACTTTCAGCCCCGTCTGGTCATCTTCACATTTTCGGGGCTCACCAGACAATGAAAGGGATGGGCGAGGGGCCCCTTCCACTCATGCCAACAGTTCTAAGCAGCACAGAAAGTAGCTCAGAGTGGGACCATCGGCTTCTGCAAAGGCCAGGGGTCAGCGTGGACTGTCGACAAGCCATTTTGGTGCAGGGTCCTGGAGTGAACACCGGATCCCCAGTGCTGAAATGACTGACAGCCTCAGGGCACCCCAGAGCCTCTCCATCAGCCACCCCGGGGCTCCAAGGCCTCCCTGACCTCTCACCTTCAGTCCTGGAGGAAGAGGAGTACCTTCGTTCCAAGGTCACCTGGTCAGGAATGGGCAGCACCCCGTGCCCAGGATGTAGGCCTCTATGAGCTGGCAGGGGCATGGAATCTTTGGAGAGTCCATGTGTCGTGTCCCCAGTGCCTGGGGAAGCTGAGAGGTCACGAGGAGGCGGGTGTAGTAGCCACCAAACACCGCCAGCAGCTGCTGGGCCATTTCCTGGAAGAGGCAGGGAAGCAGAGTGAGGCCCACAGAGAAGTATCTAAAGAGTGAAGAGAAAGCCAAGAGGTCCTCGGCTTTGACACTGGTCCCGCAGTGACACTCACTAAGAAGAACCTGGCCAGGCCCTCAGCCGGGGTTCTTGCAAGATGCCTGAACGGGCCCGGAACTCCAGCTCTCAAGCTCTGTGGGGCTACTGCAGTCTCAATTTCCTCATCTCCAAGGTGGGTAACCTAACTGCTAGTAGGTGATAATATGCACAAAAAAGCTTCCCTAACGGCTCAGACGGTAAAGCATCTGCCTGCAATGTGGGAGACCTGGGTTTGATCCCTGGGTCGGGAAGATCCCCTGGAGAAGGAAATGGCAACCCACTCCAGTACTCTGGCCTAGAAAATCCCATGGACGGAGGAGCCTGGCAGGCTATATAGTCCATGCTGTTGCAAAGAGTCGGACACGACTGAGCAGCTTCACTTTCACTTTCATGCACAAAAAAGCTAGGGAGCACTACAGAAATTACCATTAGCTTATAACAGCCAATTGCACACACACAGAGAGACACCCTGTCTCTTTCTCTCTCTTCTTCCAGTTGCAAATGATTTTGTAAAGTACAGAGGTCAAGGTAACGCACCTGAAGAGAAGCGCCAGTAAACGGAGGCAGGGTTGGGAGAATACCCCTATGACGGCAGATTCTTCAATTTACACAGGGTAGTACCTGCTGTATTACTTCAGGCTAGTATTCCTATATTAAAAGTGCTCATCGAGGCTACCAGATCACACTTCTCTCCTCTGTGCTGTGTGAGCCCCCTAGAGAAAATAAAGGATGCTCTGATCCAGGGAAAGCGGGGTTTAGGGCCTGACTCAGTTGGATACTTAGGGGCAAAAAAAGGCTGAGCCTAAGAGCGCGAGGGGACCGTCCCCGTCCCACTGAGAACCTGCCTTCACTTCCTGTCCTCATGCACGTGAGAGGAGCAGGTTTCTCTCCAATAAACTACAATGCATCATTTCACCCTGTTCACACATTTGTTTTTGTTTGCTTGTTGGCTGGCTGAGGCCAAAGACCTCTTCAATCAGAGGTGTGTGTACAAAGGATCTGACACAAGACAAACACAGTATGATTCCACTTAAAAGAGACACACACAGCAATAAATTCAGGAAGCCCAGGTGGCTCAGCGGTAGAGAATCCACCTGCTGATGCAGGAGACCCAGGTTCAGTCCCTGAGTCCGGAAGATCCCTTGGAGAAGGAAATAATCCACTCCAGTATTCTTGACTAGAAAATTCCATAGACAGAGGAGCCTGGTGGGCTACAGTCCATGGGGTCGCAAAGAGTCAGATAAGACTGAGTGACCAAGCACGTGTGTGTGTGTGTGTGTGTGTGTGTGTTAGTCGCTCAGTCACATCCAACTCTTTTCAACCTCATGGACTGTAGCCCGCCAGGCTCCTCTGTCCATGGGATTCTCCAGGCAAGAATACTGGAGTGGGTTGCCATGTCCTTCTCCAGGGGATCTTCCCGACCCAGGTATTAAAGCCAGGTCTCCTGCGTTGCAGAGAGATTTTTTACCACTGAGCATGCACACACAGCAATAAATTCATAGAGACAGAAAATAGCATGGTGGTTC
>NW_011494611.1:2429380-2440335 GCF_000754665.1 Bison bison bison
GGGAAGGTAAGAGAGTTTGTATTTTAATGGGTATGTGGTTTCAATAATGAAGATAAAAAGGGTTTGGAGGAGGATGTAGTGATGGTTGCACAACAATGTGAATGGACTTAAATGCCCTTGAATCATACACTTACAAAGAATTAAGGTGGGAAATTTAATATTGGGTATATTTTATTGCAGTGGAAAAAAAATTTAAGTAAAAAAAAAAAAAAAGAATTGGAAAAATTGTGTTTACTGCATGCTCTTATTAACACATTTGGTCTCCAAAGTTCCATCCACCTGTCTGGCAGCTGGGATTCCAGGGAAGATGGTCTAGCTCCTTAACGTGCAGCACAGCTTAGGTGGTAGCACCCAATAGAACTTTGGAGCAGGAGGAAATGGAATTCAACAGAGATGCATATAAGATTTCAGTATCTAACTGCAATTTAAGGAGATAGATTGATGACAGACTGGCTGATAAACAGATTTTAAAATGACCCAAATACTTATCAACATGTTCATGTTTAGGTAGGCTTACCACCTATGGACCCACAACTACACATCCCATGGAACTACACACAAAAAATACCAAGACATTTTTTAAATGGGGGGGTACCTAATAAGTATTTTTTATTTAAAATGTTATATTTATTTTCCTCTTTCAGAGATCTTTCACCTGCAGCCAGTCTGAAGGTTATGCAGTAAGGTGTGGGTTACACCCAGGCTGTTTATGTCGGTACAGTTAGGGATCAAAAAAAGTGGGAATATCAGCTCAGCCACCCTGGGACAGACTGGGAACAAGTCACTTCACTTTGCTGAGCCATTTCCTCAGCAGCAAAAGACAGAAAATCGAAACATCTTTCTAATTGTGCTACAGTAAGGATTTATTAAAGGAACTTATGGAAAGAAAGCCCAGTGTGCAGTACTCAATAAATGCCATCAATATCACTATCATTATTCAAAAAGCAGAAACTAGCTCTGTTGGATCAGTGTTTCCTTAGAGTTATCCTTTGTGCTAGAAAAATGCTGAAAACATCAAATAGCCTACCACTTACTAATTCAGATTGAGCTTTGCACCCATTTACTTCAAAATTGATTAACATAAGCAAAGAAACTCAACAAGAAAATTTGCCTCCTGAAAATCATAGGCTGGTTTCTGCCCTGGATTCTGCCATATTCTCCCTTGTTATGTGACCTTGAGTAAGTCAGCTGACCCCCTGGAAGTTTATTTCACCCAACAAGAAAAAAGGGAAAATAACCCATATTTTAGAGGAAATGCTAAAGAATTTTATGCATGACAAAAATCTATAAAAATGTAAGAGGTCATTATAACTATTTATCTGCCTTTCACACATACTGGGTTCCTCCTGAAATAAGACAGTCTGGCCCAGGCTGAGACTTAGGCATCGATTGTACTTTCCCTCACTACGTTGTAAGAGCAGCTACTTTAAAAACATGTGCACACGCACTGAGACTTGATATTCATGACAGGAAATTGTATTACTATTGGTTTGAGTGAATTTGAAAAAAATCATTTAAAAGACCCATCATAGTTAATAGGCTATTTCACATAAACCCAGACATGCATGCGCAAGAAAGAATGTGACCTTATATTTTCAGCTCTTTGAAGAGATTAATATATTTATCATTTTCTCTCATAATGGTCCTATTTGCAGGCTCCCCACTCCCCATCCATGCAAAAGGGAAAGTCTGGACTGGACTAGACTTTTCATCTCCAAATCTAGTGGCAAAAAACCAAAGGCAAGTGTTCTCCCGTATCACACCCTGCCGGAGATCACCCCTCGCGGCTTGTCATCCAAACCGTCTGTCCTCATGGGGAGAAGGGGGTTCCACAAGCTGCAAACCATATTACCAGACTTCTGGTCTACCAGCTCTTAGCCATCCCAAACAAACAGCTTAGCTAGCAGGACCCAACAGAACTTTGGAGCAGGAGGAAATGGGAATTCAACAGAGATGCACATAAGATTTCAATATCCAACTGCAATTTAAGGAGATAGATACATTGATGATAGATCGGTTGATAAACAGATTTTAAAATGACCCAAATATTTATCAACATGCTCATGTTGAGACAGGCTTACCATCCATCAACACACAACTACACATCCCATGGAACTATACAAAAAAATACCAAGATATTTTTTAAATGGGGGGTACCCAGTAAGTATTTTATATTTAAAAATTTATATTTATATTCCTCTAAGCTATCTTTGGAGAAGGCAATGGCACCCCACTCCAGTACTCTTGCCTGGAAAATCCCATGGATGGAGGAGCCTGTAGGCTGCAGTCCATGGGGTCACTAAGAGTTGGACCCGACTGAGGAACTTCACTTTGACTTTTCCCTTTCATGCACTGGAGAAGGAAATGGCAACCCACTCCAGTGTTCTTGCCTAGAGAATCCCAGGGATGGGGGAGCCTGGTGTGCTGCTGTCTATGGGGTCGCACAGAGTCGGACACGACTGAAGCGACTTAGCAGCAACAGTAGCAGCAAGCTATCTTTTAAACTGCTGCAGTGAAGAAAAAAAATATTAAAAAAAAACTAGTAGGCTGGAAGAGGTGTATTGTCCCAACCAACTCAGTAAAGGCACGTCCCAGGAATCTACAGTAGAACTTGAGAGCCATGCACGGACTCTATGCAAACACCCGGTGAAGGAGGGCGGCCCTACCGGCCCGGGTGCCTGTTACCTCCGGCTCAGCCTCAGGAACAAGCTGGCGAAGTTCAGTCTGCATGAGCGGCTTCTCCGTGGAACCCGGACGGTCGGGCAGGAGAGGAGTTTCCTCCAGCAGGTTCTCTGGCCCTTCGTTGGCTGTGGGGCTTACCCCAGTCTCCATGACAACACACAGCTGGCTCAATCTGCTTCTCAGCAAGGACTACAAAGGAAACAGAGAGGGGCTCAGTGGTGTCCTCAGTTGGGTGGATGTAGGAGGCCAGGTGGCTAGCCAAGCATCAGACCCACAGAGGATGGGTGGACTGTCTACAGATTCAGATGCTGACCTCAGGAGACCCTGGAGCTGAGCCACATTGGAGAGATCAGATAATTCCTGCAAAAATACAGTCAGAAGCACTTTTCCGTCCATGCTCTCATCTGTTCCTCAGCGTAGCCTGGGACATGGGAATCTTTACCCATATTTGCAGATGAGCAATTGAACTCAAAGGCCTTCTCCTAAGCCACACAGGGACTAACTTAGCTGGATCGGGGCTAAGCCACAATCCTGAATTCAAGACCAACTACAGCACTTTCGGGACCGAGGAAATGGGTCCCATGAAAGAAGCACAGGGCTCGAGGATGGGAGGGCTGGGCTCCGAATCCAGCATTTCCAGCTCGCTCTGGGCCTTCTCAGAGCCTCAGTTTCTGCTTCTGTGTAGGTGAAGCAAAATCTCCCTGTTCTTCCCCAAAACACTGAAGATTCTAAACCAGGGAAAGTCACTTAAATATATGGTATTTTCCTCTGCCAGAATCTTTATCATTGTTGTTGTGATAAATGAAATCTATTATTATTTATTACTATTATTATAATTAAAATAAACATTCACTATAAGAAATGTGGCAAATGCAACTAGTTATACAGGAAGAGAAAAACAGCCATAATATCCTGGGCAAAAACAGCCATGATTCCACAGAGGTATTCTTCCTTCCAAGTAACTTTTTCCTTAGACATTTTCCCAACACTGAGATAATGCAATCTATACAATTTAGCCTCCTGGTTTATTTTCTTCTTTTGTTTTTCACTTAAGGTATCTTACTTACTTCTTGGCTCATCTTCATCTCTCGAATGTGATCAGACAAAAACTGCGCACAGGTCTCCAGGTCAAAATAGACAAACCAGAGCTGGGGAGAGAAGCAGTCATGACCACAGAGGACAAAGCCCGCCGGACCTCGAACTCTCCATCCCCAAGACGGGCCTCACCCCCTGCCTCCTCCCCACAGGCCTGCCCTTCTGGGGATGACCAGATTCACCCTGGTCTCAGATGGGAGCCATTCTGCTGTCTCTGAGTTCCCCTACATAGCCGATCCCCTTTGGATGACTGGCAGACAAATGGCTTTGTGTGCAAAATTCGGAAACTGTCAAACCCTGTCCCAAATGGCTGAAGTCCCATCTCTCTCAAGTCACTGAACATCCCAGATAAACTCTGGACCATCCTGGACATCACATATCCACCTGGGATGAACGCATGTATGTACCCCCTCTATCCACAGTGGTTGGGATGCCCTTCTGTCTGGAACCTAACAATCAAACGAGTGAAACCCTTCAGAGCTATCACCTCCACTGTCCGTGGCCAGGTCAGAGGTCAACAACCTGGGGGCTCTGGAGGCAGGAGCGGCTAAGAAGTCTGCTGGCCCCTCGCCATCACCTCCCGTTCCACCCCCTCCACAGTCCCCAGGAGGCCGGGGTAAACTCAGCCAGGTGGAAATCCTCCATGTTCACACATCACAACCTGAGTTCTGCAAGAAACCACTGGCGCCTGGCCCACGGCCCTGGCCACAGACCCACTCCTCTGGATCTCGGGCCTCCCTCTTCCCGGTGAGACCCAAGGTCACATCTCTCCCACTACCTCACCCCCAAGGGAATATGTGGATTCCTTTTTTACTTTTTATCATGAACGTATATACACAGAAGAAGAGCACAGGAAGGCATTAACTCCCAGTCACCCATCATCTTGGTTCAGTGATCACCTCTTCATGCTGCACTGATTTCACCTCTACCCTCACCCATCACTCACCCTGGACCCCTCTATGCCGCACATCCCCCCCCCAAAAAATCCATTATATCACCCCGTCTCAAGATGCTACTTTGTAACTGGAAGAACCTGGTTTTTTAAAAGATGTGTCCACTCCTTAGTCAATCCAGCCAGCCAGCCATATATCCAACTAACACTTGCCAAGTCGCTCCTCTGTACCAAACGATAAAAGAGGATTTAGAGGTAAATGAGGCTGAAAAGACCCCCAGATTCAAGAAGCTTCTGATCTACACTATCACGCTTGACCTACCAGTAGTCTAGTGATCAAGTTCACCCTTGGTGTCAAGCAAGATCCCTTTACATCCTACACCATCTCGGGCGTGCTTCGTAAACTCAGGACCTGCCTATGTCTGTTCTCTGCCATAGCCTCAATACCTAAAACAGTGCCTGGCACATTGTGGGCTCTCGGTAAATATTTTGGGGATGTACAGGTCATGTGCCCAATGGGCTTCCTACCAAAGACCACCTGTACCCCCACCCCGGGCTCCCACTGGGTAAGATGCAGGCGTGACACTGACTGAGGAGATGCACCAATCCCACTGGCAGAGCACAGCCAGGATCGGGAGCCCTGAGCCTCATCCAGCCCGGCTGTGTCCCAGACACACTGCGTGACCTCCTTCTGGTCGCTTCAGATCTCGCATTTCCCTGGAGCCAAGGAAACACCCAAGCCAGGGGCACACAGCCTTCAGGGTCTGACCTGCCTCTCCAGGGACCTCATCTGGGCACTGAGGGCTTGAAACAGGGGAGGCCCCATCTCTCTGCTGAATAAATGTTGAAGGCAGAATGTAGCTTGGCTTCCTTCAAACTGTCCTTCCAGCCCTGCCTTGTGGAGGTTCTAGGCTGCTGCTAACCACAAAGAGAGGAGTCTCCAGAAGGGGACACAGGAGCAGGGAGGAAGGAAGGGCTGCTGATGCCGTCTCTGTTAGCAGACCCGGGCAGACACTGCACAGACCTGGGGAGCCCGGCCTCAAAGCTCCCACAGAAGGGGTCGCTCGATGACGCAGTACCTGAATCACACTCTGGCAACCTTCCACCGTGTCTGTAACCCCCAGCAGCACCCGGTGTCTCAGGAGGGCTCCGTTGGCAGCTGTCAGCCTGAGGTCTGTGTTGGTGTTGGCCTAGAAGACAAACGCCAGCCTCACGGCCTGAACTTCATGTTGTCGGGGCACTCCTGGGCCCAGGCAATAACCATGCACTGTCCCAGCCCAAGACACCACGGGACAATCTTGGTCTTTAAGACACAGCCACTGTCTCCCCTATACAACAGACTGTGGGGTTGTTGGGACAATAAATTCAACAGTGTCAGCAAGCCTGGGGTGAAGCCCAGCTCCGCTACTTCTGGGTAGTGTGGTCCTGGTCAGCTGTGTCCCTTCTCTGAGTCTCGCTTTCTCCAGTTCTGAATAAGGATAAAAAGTGTCCCCAGCCCTTAGGAAGGTGGTGAGATTGAATTGAGACCGTGTGTGTGAAGCACTTCACCCAGTGCCCAGGACACAGTCATATGCCACAGGTATCTGCAGGAGGAGGGGCTCCTACCTCTCCCAAACAGGGGAAACCAAAGCGGTGTGTACAAATGCTGAGGCTGTCAAGGATGTTGTGTGATGCAGGTTGAACACAAACAGTCAGAGTGACGACGGCCAGGGAGGGGGATCTGCAAGGTCCTGAGTAACAAGGGATTTGAGAAGAAGTCCTTGAGCTGAGGCTCAAAGGAAGACATAAGGAAGGCTGTGTGACCACAGACCAGTTACTTAACCTCTCTGAGCTTTGGTTTCCCCACTAGTGAAGAGTTAATACGTTATATAATACCAGGTAGGATTATGCACTCCCCTTGTGGCTCAGATGGTAAAGAATCTGCCTGCAACGCGGGAGACCCAGGTTCAATCCCTGGGTTGGGAAGATCCCCTGGAGAAGGGAATGGCAACTCATTCCAGTATCCTTGCCTGGAGAATTCCACGGGCAGAGGAGCCTGGCGGGCTACAGTCCACTGTCTCACAAAGAGTTGGACACAACTGATCAACTAACGCACGCACACAAGTAGGAGTACAAGCACGCTGCGTGTATTACATCATTTAGTTCTCCCAGCAATCCTATGAGGAGCTACAATTATCATCCCATTTTACAGATGAGAAAACTAAAGCCCCGAGAGGTTAAGCCATAAGTCACCCCAGGTTGTAGGGCTAGCAAATGGTAGGGGTATCCTGCCTTCTTGTCAGGTTGTTGGGCATAGATATCAGGCCCCAAATACAGAACACATAATAAGTGCTCATTAAATGATGGCCATATTAGAAAGTAAAGGATCCTGGAGGATCAAAAAACAGCAATGAAAGAAGAGCCATTATGCACCTGGGGCCTCCATGCTGCACCTATGAGGAAAAACAGTTTTGTTCATCTCTCTGCCCTATGCCCAGCACATCCCCTGGCATTGCTGAGCCTTCGTGAATACCAGCTGAATAGGAAAGAAACAGAGGAAGGAGGCAGAAACCCATAGCAGGCCTCCCTGAACTGCCTCCCTGAAGCACCTGCCAGGCGCCAGATATTTTTCTTGCTCCTGATAAAGCAGAACACTTAGCATTTTCCCCCTCCCCAAGAGAAGGTTCTTGTTGCAAAAGCAGCCAGTTCAATTTATTTTTTTATAGGCCAAACACAAGACCATGAAAGCATTAACGGAGCCCAAGGGCAGCATTATTTTGTCAGCCTCATCTCGAAGCTCAACAAAGATCCTTTCAGAATGATTGAGCCATAAAGTTCCTATTCGTTCCCGTGAGCACAGGCGCTAAATGGAATTCATACCCTAAACTCTGACCACATTTCCTCACATCCCGCCCTCTCCTCCTGAGTCAGGCAAGAGTAGAGTGTTTACTAAAGGTCTCAAAGTCCATCTCTGTGCCAGGTGCTGGGGAGCTTCCTAAAGTAGCTAGGAGAACAGTGGAGGGGCTTCCCTGGTGATCCAGGTGTTCAGAACCTACCTGCCAACGCAGGGGACACGGGTTTGATCTCTGCTCCAGGAAGATCCCACATGCTGCAAGGCAACTAAACCTAGGCGCCACAGCTACTGAGCCCACACTCCAGAGCCCATGCTCTGCAACAAGAGAAGCCACCACAATGAGGGCCTACGCACTGCAACTAGACAGCAGCCCCTGCTCGCTGCAGCTAGAGAAAGCCATGTGCAGCAGTGAAGACCCAGCACAGCCAAAAATAAACAAATAGATTTTTTTTAAAAAAAGAAGAAAGAATGACGGTGGGGGTGTGGTAGGCAGAATAATGACCCCCCAAGGCTGCTTAAATCCTACCGCACAGAATCTGTGAATTTACGTTATATAACACAGAGGAATTAAGGTGGCAGATGGAATTAATGATGCTAATGAGTTAGCCTTAAAATAGGAAGACTGGCGCAGATTACCTAGACAGCCCAAAGACCCAGGGATCAAACCTGAGTCTCCTGCATTGCAGGCAAATTCTTTACCATCTGAGCCACCAGGGGAGCCCTAAAGTCATCACAAGGGGCCTTAAAAGTGGAAGAGGGAGGGAGAAGACTCAGAGTCAAGAATGTGAGGACTCAATTCACCACTGCTGGCTCTGAAGATGCAGGAAGGGGCCATGAGCCAAGAAACGCAGGAGGCCTCCAGAGCTAGAAAAGACAAGGAAACAGATTCCCCACTAGAGATTCTAGAGAAGAGATAGCCCTACCCTGTCAAAACTTTTACACTACAGAACTGTAAAACAAAACATTGTTTTAAGCAACTACAGTTATGGTTATCTGTTACAGCCACAGAACAACAGTGCACTTGGGTATTGGTCCAGAACATGGATTGGAATCTGAGCTCCTGGCTTTGAATTCCAGCTCTGCCATTTATTAGCAGCATGACCTTGGACTACTCCTTGGGCCTTTTGGAGTCTCAAGTACCTCACCTGTAAAATGAATATAAAAGACTCTACCCAGAGATTTACTGGGGGGTTCTGAGTTAAGGTATGTAAAGCACTTAATAGATGATCTACCACATATGAAGCGCTCAACAGTAACAAAAGACTGATGCTGAAGAAGCAGAAGACAGTTAGCAAACCATGCATTAAGCCAGAGGTATCAATCTCCTTTGTGAATGAAGGCACAGGAATCAGAGGGTTCAAGCTTTGAACTCCCAACTCTGCCAGTCAGACTGGGATTGGCACAAGTTACCTAAACTCCCTGATCACCCACTCTTGGCCTCAGAAGTCGCTACTGAGATTAAAGGTGATGCAACTGTCAACTGAGAGCCAGGCTGGAGTCCACCCACGCACACGGCTATCGCAAGCACACAGGGAGGGGAGGCGCATGGCAGGGGAGACCCAGTCGCCTCAAAGGGCCGTCCCTGCCACTCCCAGACTCTCTCAAAACCCAGCCCGCTTCCAAAAAACAACACACAGGGATCAGAGGGAAAAACAGAAAGGACCTGATCACACGTGTGACTGGACTTCTTTGAGTCACTGGACACATGGGCCAGGGCGAAGTTTCCCAGCTGGGGAAATTCTTTGAAGCAGGTGGAAGAAAGGTCTGACTTGGGGTTCTCCTGCTGGTACAGCCTCTCTGGAGGGAGCATGGCTGGGGTCCCCGGAGGGCTCACCTTCCTCTGGTGTCTCTCAAAGATGACCACGAGAGTCAGGGTGAGGCTCGTGGCAGCCAGGGTCACGAGCAGCACGCCTGCCCAGTGGTTCCCCAGGGCGAACATCTGGCTGGTGGAGTAGATGTTGGCCCACACCACCACGTAGAACACCTGTGAGAAGCCAGAGAGAGGGCATGGTCAGGGACACCTGTCCTTGGGTGGAGCAGCTCCACTCCCAGGGCCACCCTCTGGCCACTTCAGACACCCTCTTCGGATTTAGAGAGCTCACAGTGCCAGACAGACCAATGCGGGTGTGGGGGCCTGTGAGAACAAGCCCTTGTTCCTTGTTCATAAGCAGATGGAGAGGCAAGGGGTTAGAACAGGTATTCCAAATTCCTTCTTACTCTGATTTTAAATAAAACAGAAAAGGGCAGGGCTTGGGAGTGAGATGAATCTGAGTCAGAAGCCCACTTTAAATGCTAAGTGGACTTGACATGTTATGGCACCTCTCTGAGCCTCAGTTTCCTTATCCATAAAATGGGGACAATAATACCTCCCTCATGTGGCTGTTATAAAGGTCAATAAAATAACCAAGTCCCAGAGAGCAGAAAGGTCTTCACAAGACCAGATACTAAGACTGGGGTCTCGGGGGTAGGTCTGCAGATTCCCAGTCCCCCATCCTCTGCCCTTAGTAAATCTGCCATCCACCCCTTACATGAGGAGCTGGTAACAACTCTCCCCCATAAACCTCCTCCTACACCAAACCCAGGGCCGTGGGTACTGCTCTCTCCCCGGCAGCCTGGCCACCAGCCCCTAAAGGCGTTACCAGCACCCAGAGGCTGCAGGGCGTGGCACTGAATTCAGCAGTGTCTCAGGGGACCCCGCCCTCCTTACCACAGCGAAGGCCAGCCGCATGGGCCTCGAGTTGTAGATGATGTATCTCCTCACTTGGGGCTCTAAGAGGGCGCTCTCAGCCAGGCTCCTGTACTGGTCAGCTGGGACCTGTTTGGCCACCCAAGGGAAAGAGACCCGTCGGCCACAGAGAACCATGCCCCTTCTTCCCACCAGCAAACATGCTGTGTCCAGTTCACGTGGCTATCATGTGGAAGTGGGGTGAGTGCATCCTGGGCTGCCCTAGAACGCAGAACAAGGTGCATGGAGCCCTGAACGGCATCACAGGGTCAGAGAAGGACGGGCCCTAATGGGGAGGCGGGACAGCTCAAGACCCAGGGAGACGTCCAGGAGAGGGATCCCCATAACCCCAGGCTCAGCACCTCACAACAGACCCAGGAGAGCCTAATGGTTAAGGGGCAGGCCCTGGAGTTGACCAGCCCTGGGTCCAAACCTTGGCCCTGCCCCTCATGTGCTGCGTGACCCAGAGCAAGGACACCCACTTCTCTGAGCCTCACTTTCCTCCTCTGGAACATGAGGGTAATAATTGTACACTTTATAGAGGTGGTGTGCATATTAAACAAGATAATACATATAACACTTATATATGTATTATACCGAAGAAGGCAATGGCACCCCACTCCAGTACTCTTGCCTGGAAAATCCATGGACAGAGGAGCCTGGTAGGCTGCAGTCCATGGGGTCGCTAAGAGTTGGGAACGACTGAGTGACTTCACTTTCACTTTTCA
>NW_011494611.1:2440435-2450441 GCF_000754665.1 Bison bison bison
AGAATACAGTGAGTGAAAGTCGCTCAGTCATGTCTGACTCTGCGACCCCATGGATTTAGTTCATGGAATTCTTCAGGCCAGAATACTGCAGTGGGTAGCCTTTCCCTTCTCCAGGGGATCTTCCCAACCCAGGGATCGAACCCAGGTCTCCCACATTGCAGGCGAATTCTTTACCAGCTGAGCCACAAGAGAAGCCCATATATTATACAGTAAATATATGTATTATATATATATATATACATATTATCTGGACATCCCTGGGAGTTTCTGCTCTCTTACTTGGGGCTTCCCTGGTGGCTCAGATGGTAAAGAATCTGCCTGCAATGCCGAAGACCTGGGTTCGATCTCTGGGTTGGGAAGATCCCCTGGAGGAGGGCATGGCAACCCACCCCAGTATCTTGCCTGGAAAATCCCCATGGACAGAGTACCCAGGTAGGTTACAGTCCATGGGGTTGCAAAGAATCAGACACGACTGAGAGACTAAGCACAGCACAGACTACACAGAGCCGCTCTCTTACTTAGACGGGTATCTGTATCTAACTATCTGCTTATCCAAGCCCAGGGCCCCCTTCCAAAGTGAACACTTGATATACAAGTATTAGTATCAAACTACATCAACAGCTATTAATGCAGTCCAAGATACTGAAAACTCACATTTTTCTGCCCGAGCAAAACGCCCTAGAGCATAAAGGTCTTACGAGAATGAACTGCTTAAGAACACAGAATTTAATCATTAGAGATGATAGTTAGGAGCATGGTAGAACAATATGCAAACTGTTCACCAGTGAAGAAAACCCCATCTGAAGACAACTGTTTAAGGAAAATGTCCTTTTGTACAAAGGCTGAAAGGAAGCGTGGGAAGGAAAGCCAGCTGTCATGCTGATGTGGGGTGAGTCCTGTCAACTTGGAACGCTTCCCTTTAATGGTGCTAAAATGTTTTAAACCATAATACAATTCTGTGTTAAAGGAGTAAATTCTCAAGTCTTCAGGGTAAAATTAGCATTGTAGCTTCCTTATCCATAAATAATCCATCCCAGGCAGTGATGATCAGACCTCATACTCTAAAGGATATGAGAAGAGTGAGAATCACACCTGTGGGAACTTAAGAGCCACAATTTATTGAACATTTACTATGTGCCAGAGTCAGTGCAAGTGTTCCTAGAGCATTATGTCTTCTCATTTGCACAAAAACCCCAGTGTGTGACCCCAGGCACGGGGACCTAGTCACCTCTGTAGCAATCACTGAGCAGCTGTGATTAAGTGCCCAGCACAGGGCGGACACCCCCAAACACACGTCTATTAAGTGAATTAACTGGCATATCAAGCACAGGGTAGGTGCTTAAAAAAATGTTGTGAATCACTGCAATGTTTAACATGGATGACCAACAAGGACCTATTGTATCACACATGGAACTCTGCTCAGTAACATGTGACAGCCTGGATGGGAGTGGAGTCTTGGGGGGGCGGGGATAGATACATGTTCGTGTCTGGCTGAGTCCCCTCACTGTTCACCTGAAACTATCACAACATTGTTAATTGACTACACCCCAGTATAAGATACAAAAATAGAATTTTAAAAGAACAATGAATGAGCCAGTAAAAAAAAGAAATGTTGTAAATAATGAGATGATAGAATAGATAAGACAGACAGATGGGTGGATTGATGGGTGGATGGGAGAAAAGGTAATAAGGACACAGTACAGTCAGCACTCACCTGAATACCCCAGGTCTGCAGCTGCTCTTCGGCGGCTCCCAGGTCAAATGAGATGGGCGCACAGGTATTGTCGATCCGGAGCACCGTAAGGACCTGGCCACTGCGGAGCTCTGAAAGCAGACAGACGCTTCATGTGGCTAAGCGATAAAGACTTGGGGTGAACCCAGATCTTGATGGCATCACCTCCTCCGGCCTTGAACATTCGCATAGCAAAGAAGGACTCGCCATCCTTAAACCTTCCAATGAAGGCTGCAGGTAAGAGTAAGGGTCTAATAGGGCCCGAAGGAGGGAGATTCCTAGGTTATCTGGGTGAAGTGGAAAGTGTTAGTTGCTCATTCATGTCCAACTTTTTGCGACCCCATGGGCTGTAGCCCACCAGGCTCCTCTGTCCATGGGATTCTCCAGGCAAGAATACTGGAGTGAGTAGCCATTCCCTTCTCCAGGGGAATTGTCCTGACCCAGGGATCAAACCCCAGGCTCCTGCATTGCAGGCAGATTCTTTACCTTCTGAGGCACCAGGGAAGCCCAGATAATCTGGGGAGGGGCCCACTGCAATCACAAGGATCCTTAAAAGTGGAAGAAGGAGGCGGCAGAAGAGCCAGGAGGGCTGTGACTACGGAAGAAAGGTACAGCGATGGCACACCTCTGGCTTTGAAGTGCCAGAAGGCTTCAGGAGCCAAGGCGTACGGGCAGCCTTCAGACGCTGGGAAGGAAAGGAACAGTCTCTCCCGGAGCTTCCTAACACAGCCCTGCTGACCTCATGATCTGAGCTCAGTGAGGCCAGTGTCAGACTCCTAACCTACAGAACTGCAAGAGGATACTGCATTTTCTAAGCTCCTGTTAGTGGTCATTGTTAATAATAGCCACAGAAATCCAATCCACTAACTTACTGGCAAGCCCTCCCCAGTATCTCAGCACTCGTTTGACACTTTAAAAGCATAAATTGCGTGAAAGTAGTACCTCAAAAAGCACATCAACTCAGGCTTATCACAACTTCTCACTCTTGCCCTGCAACATTGCATGGAAGCCAGACCAGGAGCCAGAGTGAGGTTAATCCCCTCAGGCCCAGGGAGGAATGGCAGCAGAAGGAAGCCACACCTACTTCCCTTCTGAGCAGAGAAACTGAAGGAAAGGACTGAGCTCTTCTCTCACCTATGAGGCCCCGGGAGCCACCCGTGAGCAGCCAGGGCAAAGCTGGGGCTGGCTGAGCCCTGAGATACTAGGATCCTAGAGTTTAGCCACTCGAGGATGGAAGCTGAATATTTCAGCACATTTTCTGTAGCTGTCACTCAGAAGAGGAGCAGGACTGAAGGGGTTAAACCACAAACATGTTATCTACTGGCACAGAGCCCAGCTCTGGGCAATACTGGAGTCTTAAATCTCCACCTTCCTGGGGATTCCTGCCCACCACCCTCCTCAATCGCTCCTCCACCCCCTCACCCAGTCCATCCCTGGGCCCTGCCAATTGGGCCCAACAAAATCTCTCCCAGCTCCATGCACCCCTCGGCATCTTCCCCACAACCCTCACCCAGGCTCCCTTCACCTCTCCCTGTACCCCTGTCTCCTAACTGGCTTCTTCAACTGCTCTTCTTCTCACAGTGCATTCACACAGCTGCTGCTGCTGCTAAGTCGCTCAGTCATGCCCGACTCTTAGCAACCCCATGGACTGGAGCCTACCAGGCTCCTCCGTCCATGGGATTTTCCAGGCAAGAGTACCAGAGTGGGATGCCATTGCTTTCTCCGATTCACACAGCTGCCAGGGCACAAATCAAACGATGTGAATCCTCTGAGTAAAAGTATTCAATAGGGGCCTTCCCCTGGTGGTCCAGTGAGTTAAGCATCTGACTGCCAATGCAGGGGTCTCGGGTTCGATCCCTGGTCTGGGAAGATCCCACATGTCGTGGAGCAACTAAGCCCGTGTGTTGCAACTACTGAAGCCCATGTGCCCATGTGCCCTGGGGCCCATGCTCTGCAGCAAGAGAAGACATTGCAATGAGAAGCCCGCACACCGCAACTAGAGAGTAGCCCCCATTCCCTCAACTAGAGAAAGCCCGCCCGCGGCAATGAACACCCAAGCTCAACCAAAAATAAATAAACGAATAAATCTTTAAAAAAAAAAGCTAACTTTCAATAGCTTCCCAGTGCTCTGAAGAAAACCAAGCTCGTTACCATACTCCCCCAGTCCTTAGAAGAACTAGCTTCCTGCCAAACTCAGCTTGAAGGCTCAGCCTCATCCTGCATCTTGTCACTTCCTTTGTTCCTGGGACTGCAGTGTTCTCTCCCACCACACGGCCTTTGCATATGCTCTTCCCGCTCTCTCCCTAGAACACATCCCCCTGGCATCACTCCCTTAGACCCCAGTCATCATTTGCGTTCCAGTTCATTAAGCCCTTTCCCACGGAGTCTTCCTTGATGCTCTAAACTCTCGCCAGGTCAAATCTGTCTGATAACCCTGCCCATCACTGCCCTTCTCCTTTATGCTCACTGAAGATGAGTTCATGTACACCCAGTTACTCAATCAGCCACTGTCTCCATCCGAACAATATTACTCCCACATGGGTTTCACACATCACTGAATCCCCTTGAACTGGGTTCAGTGCCAAGTATACAGCAGGTACTAGATAAATGTTTCATGTATGAATGAAGTGGGGGAAGCACACGCTAAATGGTTTGGGGTTCAAATTGTACGTGAGCCTGTCACTAACAGAGAAACCTTGAATAAGCCATTTAATTCCTGGCCATCCCCTTACAGGGTGATGATATCCACTGCAGAAGATTCTGCAAATAATTAAGACAATGAAAATAAAGCGTTTAGTGTAAAATGGGTGCTGACTAACTGGCTGCTATGGTTGTCATCATTTAAAAGCTTGTCAGAGCACCTAAGTTACCATAAAGCCACACTGGTTTAGTTGTATTGTTTTTATCTTCTCACACCTTGTTCCAGAAAGGATTTCATAAAAATAAAATATAAAAAGGCAAAATTATAAAATAAGATTTTAAAATAAGTAAATGAGGGAAAACAGATAAAAAGAAGATAAGGGCTGAAATAAAAATAGAACAATAAAATAAAATATGAATAGTTTCCGGGGACTGAGCCCTTCCTATGCAGTAGCCACAGTCACAGGGTCACAGTCCTGATTCCATTTAATCCTCCAAGAGCCCTGTGCTTAGTCACTCAGTCATGTCTGACTTTGCAACTCCATAGACCACCAGGGTCCTCTGTCCAGGGGGGGTTCTTCAGGCAAGAATATTTGCCATGCCCTCCTCCAGGGGACCTTCCCAACCCAGGATCAAACCGAAGTCTCCCATATTGCAGGCGGATTCTTTACCATCTGAGCCACCAGGGAAGCCCAAGAATACTGGAGTGGGTAGCCTATCCCAGGGGATCTTCCCAATCCAGGAATCAAACCAGGGTCTCCTGCAAAAGCCCTAGAAAGTGGAAAACAATTACTATGGGAAAGGAAACAGAGCCTCTGAAAGGAGAACCAGCTTGACTGGTGGTACCAGGGGAAATGAAAGTAAGAAGGAGAAGAAGTGAAAAGAAAGAGGAGCACAGAAAAGGCGGCAGCTGTGCTGTAGGAGCCTCAGACCAGCCCTGCACCGCACAGCACAGGGTGGAAAACCCACACTGCTCCGGACCTCGGGCGTGGAGACTGTCAACTGCTCCCCTAGCCTGGCTCTTTGCACTCTGTGGATGGTGTTTGCCCGAGC
The DNA here is from genome assembly GCF_000754665.1 of Bison bison bison. Classification (NCBI taxonomy): domain Eukaryota; kingdom Metazoa; phylum Chordata; class Mammalia; order Artiodactyla; family Bovidae; genus Bison; species Bison bison. The sequence continues at coordinate 2,445,861 of NW_011494611.1, forward strand.
AATGCAAAGACTTCTCACAGTGATGGTATCTCTGTTTCCCTTTCAAACCATGAATTCCTGGATTCTTGGCAATAATCTCTCTCATCTGTTTCTTAAAGTGAGAACTTAAAGTCCTCCACTTAGAAATCCTTATTTTCACACTTAAGCTAAAAAAAAGGATCTGAAAAGCTACCAAGAAACATGCATGTGTACAAGTGTGTGTGTATGTGTGTGTGCATGTGTATGTGTGTGTGTTCACATACAGAAAGCTATTTCCTATAAAGGGGCAAGAACTGGCTTGCCAAAAACCAGTGGAGCAATGTCTTCAAAGAGCTGAAGGTAAATTATTCCATTCTATTTCATTCTACTGGTATGCGTATATGTGTGAATTGCTTTCCTAATAACAGTAGACATAAAAGGAAGCCTTGTTTTTAAGTTTGAAATCATCTAAGAAACCAGCCACAATATAAAATGCCATCTCCACTTGCCTATGCCCAGCCACTCATTCATTCATTAATTCATTCATTCAAAATACTTATTGAGTTATGACCAACCTAGACAGCATATTAAAAAGCACAGACATTACTTTGCTGACAAAGGTCCGTCTAGTCAAGGCTACAGTTTTTCCAGTAGTCATGTATGGATGTGAGAGTTGGACTATAAAGAAAGCTGAGCACCAAAGAATTGCTGCTTTTGAACTGTGGTGTTGGAGAAGACTCTTGAGAGTCCCTTGGACTGCAAGGAGATCCAACCAGACCATCCTAAAGGAGATTAGTCCTGGGTGTTCATTGGAGGGACTGATGTTGAAGATGAAACTCCAATATTTTGGCCACCTGATGCACACAGCTGACTCATTTGAAAAGACCCTGATGCTGGGAAAGATTGAGGGCAGGAGGAGAAGGGGATGACAGAGGATGAGATGGTTGGATGGCATCACTGACACAATGGACATGGGTTTGGGTAGACTCTGGGAGTCAGTGATGGACAGAGAGGCCTGACGTGCTGCGGTTCATGGGGTCACAAAGAGTCAGACACGACTGAGCAACTGAACTGAACTGACTATGTGCCAAGCTATGTGCTAGGTACTATAGACACAGGGATAAACAAAGCAATACAGAGCCCCTGCCCTCATGCAGCTTACATTTTACTTAGGAAGCTGGACATTCAACATGTTATTACATAGGGAATTAATTTAATTACAAACTGCCAAGTGCCATAGGGAGAAGCAGGGATATATCAGAGGGTCTGGCTTAGGCTGGGCCATCAGGGGAGGATTCCCCATGGAAGGGATATCTGAACTGAGCTCTGAAGGATGAGGGGAAATTAAGCAGGGGAAAGGAGACAGGGAAAGGGCATAACATACAAAAGGGACAGCAGGCGCAAAGGTCCTGGGGCAGGGCAGCACGGCCGGGGCAGCAGGAGCCATTAAGGCAGGCCTTGCAAGCTGGCGAACGACAGAAACGGAAACAGAAAGGTCGTGCATCTTTAAAAACCCCTCTGAGACACCACGAAGAGACAGTGGAAGAGGCAAGGAGCAAGAGGAAGCTATAGCATCCTAGCAGAGGGCAAGCTAAGGAATTCGGTGACAGAGACAGTAAGTAGCAATGACAGAAATGCCTGGAAACACATCCCCAAATGCCCACCCTTATCTCAGGCACTTCTGGGCCCTTCCACTCACCTCTCCTCAAGCATACTATCTGAGTCCAGCTCAGCATCCTAGGGGCGGGGGCAGGGGGGTAGAGGAGGAAGGAATTAAGGGTCATGACCCTACCTTGCCCCCAGCCAGGAGGGCTTCCCCCAGGCAAGGGACTCCAGCCAGGGGAAGAGGTGGGCAAGGGGCCAGCTGCCCCACCGGGGTCCATCTGCGGTTCACACGCCATAGCAGCACCAGCAGGACTCCTACTTCCCCTTCTCGGAGCCGCAGTTCATCCTGGAGCAGCCAACTCAGCTTCGCCTGCCTTCAGAAAACAACATCATGAGAAACAACTTCAGGCCTGGTCCTGGGCTGGCCAGCTTCCTCAGACTCTCAAGGCCAAAGCCATCACCAGACTGAGGAGAGCCACCCAGAGTCTTTCCTCGGACTGTGGTCTCATTGATCAGGCTAAGGAACGTTCTCAGAGGGAATGAATAGGAGGAGCCAGAACCCTCCAAGGCCTGGGCTGAGAACTTCCCTCTGGTCTTGGATCTTCTCCAGCTCAGACTCATCCAGGAACCACAGGGAACTCACGAGCTGACCAGACCCCACTCTCAGGCATCTGGGATTTCCCTTCCTGACTGAGTAGAGGATAGGTCTATTCATGACAGGGAGCCTTGTTTATACAAAGCAACAAACTGTTATAAAAAGAAAAGCAAGGACTTCAGCACCAAAGGACCTAGATGTGAACCTTCACTTGACCCTCACGTGCTCTGGGATATCCACTGTCAAGGTACTTAGCTCCCCAAGCCTTGCTGACCTCACCTGCAAAATGGGTGCAAGGAGGCCAGCCCGGCATAGCTGCTATGGGGCTACACAAAGCAACGCAAGTGTGGCGTCCAGTATCCTGCTCACCATCAGGCCACTTCCTCACAGGTTTTTCCCATTTCCCCGGAGACAGAACTGCGAGTCAAAGATGTGACGTGACCCGCCCACAGTGGGGTGGCTGGGAGCTGTGGGGACTGGAGATGAATCAGGCCATCCAGCTCCAGAATCCAAGCCTATCATTCCCACATCTTTGAACCTCGGAACCCAAGTCCGGCTATGGCTGAGCCTCTTCCTTAAACTGCCTTAAAAAAGAGTGGGTGGAAGGAGACTGCATTTCCCAGGTGTGATCCAACAACACATTCGAGTTGGCATCTGAGCTGCCAAGCTATGGGAGGGCAGGGACCATCTCCCCCAAGCCTGGCGCACAGTAGGCACTCCCAAATACTGCTGAATATCAGTCAATCATATCATCCCTTACTTCCTTCCTCTCCCCTGGTACCCCCAAGAGGCATGAAAACAACAGCCCAAGGATGTCTACCCTGTACTTGGCGATAAACGAGGTTCTGCTCCATCTGATTGGGTCTTAGGCCTATGGGACAAAGAGAATCCGTGGATCTATGCTCCAGACCAGGAACCCAGGGACATCCTAGCTAGGAACCTGTTTCCCAGAGAGGCTATACTGCAGTCTCAGAAACATTTGTGGGGCCCAGGAGCCCCCTGTCCCTCCTCCAGGCAGAAGGGACCATCCACAAGCTGGAGCTGCCCAGACAGCCTTCCAGACAGCGTGGACGGTTCATTAGCTGCAGAATCCCACAATTAGACGGTGTTTTGGGAAGAAATCCCCATCACCCCAGTTGGCCCAATTAGCCTCCCACAAAGTCCCAAGCAGGAGAAGTCATGCACCTGTAGGCTATTTAGTGTAATGGAGAAAAGCAGCCTGCACAGTCCTGCCACTTCCCACGTGAATGACCTGGAGCAAGTGCCTTGCACCGCCTCGGTTTCTTCACGTGTGCATGGGAATAATGCAAACAGGTTGTTGTGAGGCTTAAAGAATTCAAACTTAAATCACTTGAGAGCAGCAAGGGCAAAACAGAACATATCAATCATTATTTTTACTCCACAGACACTCCCTAAGAATCTTCTGGTGCCAGGCCCTGTGCTTTCTAGACTATAAAGCCAGCAATAAAATCTTGAGTCCCTGTTCAGCCCTCTCTGATGGGTACCACCATCTGGTAGAAAAGACAAACTCAGAGAAAGAGAAACAAGAAACAGAGAAACAGACAATGATCAGAGAAGGCAGTCAGAGGGAGCGGGCAGTACCTTGGATTGAGGGAAGACTTCTTCTGGAGGCTTCTCAGAGCACAGAAGGAGGATCCTGGCTTGGCAAAGGTGGAGGGAGAGAAGGAACTGCCAAGTAGGGAGAGGTACAAACCAGAGGGCAGGATGGGGCCAATCAAGGCGGCCTCTGCTCTCACCCTGTAGCCTTTCATCCAAACTGGAGGCTGCAGAGGGCAGGAGGGGTGTTGGCCAAGGGCAGGTGCTGACCCATCACCCATTAGTGTATTCTGAGCTGCCACCCCCTCTCCAGCTCTACACTAGCCCTAACGGGACAAGGGGGGGCGAGGTCAGACACCAGGATGGAGTCAGGCAGGGAGTGAGGCCAGCCCTGAAGTTCCTCAAACTAACTGGCCATCCACTCCCCAGCTTCCTAACTCCCCTTGCTGATTCCATTTAACCAGACCTTCCAATTATCCATCTTTCTGATTTGGGTAGCAAACCTCTGCAAAAATCTCTGTTTCTGCAGACACTGAGTGCCCAGCATCCCCAGAAGAGCCCCAAGCGCCTCCCTGAGTTGTGTGTGTGTGTGTGTGTGTGTGTGTCTGCTGTGGGGACGGGGGAATCCTACAGTTTTCACAAGTCAAGTTTTGTTTTGTTAAACTGGAAAGTCCCAACAAGGGGCCGTGATGGAGGGTCTGTCACAGAAGTTTAGGGGTGGAAAAGCCTTCAGAGACAATAGCTCCAAGCCCTCCATTTTACACGTGAGAAAATTAAGACCCAGAAACGAAAGTGAACCATCCAAGGTCAAGGAGCCAGGTTGGGGGATGGAGCCACAAAGGAACCAAGCTCGATCGGACAGGGGA
>NW_011494611.1:2450982-2469972 GCF_000754665.1 Bison bison bison
GCGGTCACCCCACCGGGAGGAGCCGCCCGCAGGGCTCGCCTCCGGGCCTAGAGGGAAGCAGGTTCGCGTCGGAACCGAGCTGGGAGCTACCTTTCATCAGCCGGGCTCCCTCCCGGGGCGCGGGGAAGCGCCTCCGCCCTCGCCGACCACGTGCGTTGCTTCTGGGGCTCTCGGGGAGGTGGGGTGGGGGGACCAGATCCCGGGCCGGGATGAGTTTCCGCCCAGCTCTGAGCCTCGGTCCCCGGATCCTGAGAGCCGCGGCTTGCGTCTGAGGTCCAGCCCGCGTCTGACAATCATGGGACCCGAATGATGAAGCAATATTAGGAACCAGAAATTCCTCAGGGACTTGTTTTTTAATGAAAAATTACATGTGCATTGTATTAAGAGCATCGGTTTGGGGATCAGGCTCCCTGAGCTCTCAGCCAAGTGTCTCCGATTTTTAGATCATCTTGAATATAGAGTTTTCCCTCTCTGTGCCTTAGTTTTCTGTTAAAAACAAAAGCAAATTATTCTGCTTCATGGGATTATATGAAGCTTTAACGAGATAATCTGTGTGAAATGTACATAACTGCAGGACCAATGACGGTGGCCACCACCCCCACCTGCATCACTCGGGATTTCAAGGGGTCTACAGTGGAAAGTACCTCCTTCCCTGAGGTTTCTGTAGACGGCTTGTGGACGGGTGGGGTACACTGTGCATTTATACAGAAGGGAATCTGTTCTATTCTTGCTTTTTCTTTCAGCTGAGTTCCTTGGCATTCACCTCATTCCAGAACACTCCACTCTGGTTTGTTTTTAAGGGGGTACATAAGACACTTCCGTATTTTGTAGGTGTGTGTTAGTCACTCAGTCAGGCTCCCTGTGACCCCATGTACTGTAGCCCACTAGGTCCTCTGTCTCTGAAATTCTCCGGACAAGAATGCTGGAGTCGGCTGCTATTTCTTTCTCCAGAGAATCTTCCAGACCCAGGGATTGAACCAGCGTCTCCTCTGCTGCAAGTGGTCTCCTGCGTTGCAGGCAGATTTTCTACCAGCTGAGCCACCAGGGAAGCTCTATTTTGTAGGAATAGAGCTATTTTTCCTTGCCCCTCACCAGTGGTGGGCATGTAAAGGGTTCCCACTCTTCCTCAACAGCCTTCCTCATATGGTCATAGCCACCATGCTGTGTACATGCCACAGCCTGCGTATCTACAAGTGGACTTGCTGAGTTAGTTGCAATTTTAATTTCAACAGATACTGCCAAATTGCTAGGGGCCTCTCAGATCACCTCTCAGATTCCCTGGAGAAGGAAATGGCAACCCACTCCAGTACTCTTGCCTGGAAAATCCCATGGACAGAGGAGCCCTGTAGGCTACATACACTCCATGGGGTACCAAGAGTGGGACAGGACTAAACGACTTCACTTTCTCAGATCACAGGACCTAGTTGGCTTTGGGCTCTGCCAGAGGCAAAGGAGTGCCTGGGGACACGAGCAGTGACTGAGGAATAAAGCAGCCATGCTGCCCTCATTCACCAGGCAGGTGAGGATCTAGGAAGTAGGCTACTAAAAATGAAGTTCATTGGTTTATTCATCAACGGATAGACGTCAGGTGTGTGCTGAGTGGCACGCATTGTTCTGGGCACCACTGAGCAAGACATACAAGATCCAAGATGTTTATTTTGCGTAATTTCTGTAAGCACAATGTAGGGGCACGAGAGCAGGAGTCATGGAATGCTGGAGCTTTCCTACCTGCTGATAAGATATTGAAAGGGAACCTTGGACCAGTGTGTGGCCTGGTCATCGCCTAACTCACTCCTGCCACTCCAGCAAGGCCTGCCTTCTCCATGAAGCCAGATACTGTCCTCCTGCGCTTTCTGCCGGGCTACTGTCACTCTGCGTTCTCACTGCTTGTTGTTCCAGCTTGAACTTCTATGTTGACACATCATCTCCTTTGCTAGGGAGGCACAAAGGACGTGGCCCTTTGGAACTGCCTGGCTTGGCTCCACCACTCACTGGCCTGTGAACTTGCACGGGCCAGTTTCCCTCTCTGAGCTCCAATTCCCTCATTTATAAAAGAAGAATATCTGCTAAATAGAGAGGTTTTAAGAATTAAGTGAAATGGTGAGGTGCTCAGCAGGAAGTGCTCAGTAAAAGTGAACTGAATTTCTGGGCAATTCTTTTGCATCTCCAAAACCACAGCACATGGCAAGGCCTGGCACTCCAGTGTGAGGGAACGGGGCTCCGTGGAGAATGGAGAAAAATGAATGAAATCCAGTGCATGCATGCTTAGTCATGTCCAACTCTTTGCAACCCCGTGGACTGTAGCCCGCACTCCTTTGTCCACAGAATTTTCCATGCAAGAATACTGGAGCGGGTTGCCATTTCCTCCTCCAGGGGATCTTCCTAACCCAGGGATCGAACCCATGACTCTTGTCTCCCGCATTGGCAGGAGGATCCTTTACCACTGAGCCACCTGGGAAGTCCAAAATCCAGTGAAATCCAGTGAAAGGTGACTGATAACCTCTGAAAACCCTAAGCTCCAAGAACAGTGACCCCATCTCTCAGTTCCTCCTACACCCGTGCTCTCTCAGTTTCGGTTCTCAATGGTTGCCATCCTTCTCCTTCTGGGAGAGATGCCTCAAACCTCATCCCTACCTCCTGGCCTGGTTAACTGACACATTCTCAGACCTCGGCTGAAAGGGCCCTTCTTCTAGGAGCCCTCTCCTGTCCTGAGCCCAGGCCAGTCCCGCGTTCTCACAGTCACTCTTGATTAATCTGTGGCCACACCTAGCACACACTACGGTCATTGTTCAAGATCCCCTTTCCCAAAAAGAGAATCAGCCTTGAGGGCACAGGGCTGTTTCTGCCCGTGCTCAAGAGCGGGCCCCCAGTAGGGTTACATGCATCTGAACTGGTGAATGAATGGCTATGAATGAACTCATCAGGGCTTCAACTACAGATAAATCCAAATAACCACAAACCCCAGCCAAAGCCACCCTTACTCAGCACTTGCCCCATTCTGTTCCGTCATGTGGGTGAGAGTTACAGGCCCGTGTCTGAAGGCCAGCTGCCAACTATCTGGCAACTTTGGTGAAGCAAGAAGGAACTTCTCAGCCTGGCAGAATTTTCACGTGTGGCAGCAGACGGCACAGGAGAGCACCTCAGAGCCGTGGGATAAGTAAGTAAAAAGGCAAAGATCAAAAATTAGATCTTGTTTTTGGGACTGGTCTGCCAGTTGTAGAGTCAGACTTTCTCTTTTAGAAACGCATTGCTTGAAACACAGCCATGGCCTGAACGTACTGATCTAAGCCATACAGCAATTCAGGCTGGACGTCAGACAGACTTGGGTTCAAGTCTTAGGCTTAGCCACTCATTAGAGCGCTCTGAAAAAAGTATTTCCACAAGCAAGTCCCACAGAAAGTTCTATTGCTCCTGGCTCCACTACATTGATTCTAGATCCTGGAGTCACATCTCTCAGGGAGTTCTCCGCTACAAGATATGCATGTGAGAGCTTGGGGCTAAACACACCACCATCCCTGTCAGCAGCGTGCAGATAGACAAGTCATATGCTATCTGTCAGGAAACTGGGTCAAAACCAGCAGAGATACTTTGAATTTTCATCATAAGGCTGCCAGTCACCTGCGGGGTCAGGGATCTGTCTTGACACTGTGGGTAGAGGCAAGTGCACGGACAGGTACAAAGGGAACGAGGTGGGGCAGGGCCTCAAAAGGGAGGACTGGCATCTGGTTGGCAAGGGGAGGGGAGGGAAAGGCAACTGAAGGTGACCTGGCTTTTAACGAGAAATTTCAACTGTCCCGTCTTCATAATTTTAAAAACCCTGTAAGACATAGTAGACAACCCAATCATGATCTCAGAACCACCAGCGTAGTTTCTCTTCTATTCTTATCTTCAACAACTGTCATCTGGTCTAAAATGCTGCCACTCTACCCTTTTATTTTCAAAAAGAAAAAAAAAAGAATTGTCTGCCCCAACTCTCCAAGCCCATTCATCCCCATCTCCACAGACATGGCCTTGAATTCACACTTGACCCAGGAGCCAGTCAGTGTAATTTGAAATTTCTTAAAAGCCAAAGAAGATACATGTTGACATGATTCGGCAGCATTCTCTCCCTGAATTACTGACCAAATCTTTCAGTAAACAGTGTGCTTCTCCTGCTCCTAAAGATCTGCCCACAAGGTGCCTCTTTTTATTGGGCTTCATCTTTTTGAGCTTCAGAGGTAGTGCCTTTTATTCCCCAGTTGAAGGTTTGTGGCAACTCCGTGTCAGGCAAGTCCGCTGGCACCATTGTTCCAACAGCATTTGCTCGCTTCATGTCTCCTGTGTCACACTTTGCTAATTCTCGTAGTATTTCAAGCTTTTTTGTTATATTTGTTACGGTGATCGTCTCTGATGTTACTGTTGTTTTGGGGTGTTAAGAACCAGGCCCATATAAGATGGCAAAATTAATAAATGTGTGTCTTGATGGTTCCACTGAACAGGTGTTCCCTATTTCTGTCCCTTTCCTTGGACTTTTCTATTCCCCAAGACACAATATTGAAATTAGGCAGATAAATAACCCTACAGTGGCCTCTTAAGTATTCACATGAAAGGGGGAGTTGCACGTCTATCATTTTAAGTCAAAACCCAGGAATGATTAAGCTCAGTGAGGAAGACATGTTGAAAGCCAAGATAGGCCGAAAGGTAGGCCTCTTGTGCCAGTTTTCAACTTGTGAATGCAAAGAAAAAGTTCTTAAAGAAAAGTGCTATTCCAATGAACACACGAACTGATAAGAAACAAAGCAGCCTTACTGCTAACTGGAGAATGTTGCTTTTTTTTTTTTTTATTGACTATGTGGCTTTCAGGATCTTAGTTCCCCGACCAGGGATCGAACCCAGGTCCCTCCTGCAGTGGAAGTGCAGAGTCCAAACCACTAAACCACCAGGGAACTCCCTGGACAAAGTTGGAGTGGTCTGGATAGAAGATCAGCCACATCCCCTTAAACCAAAACCTAATCCAGAGCAAGGCCTTAACTCTATAATTCTGTGAAGGATGACAGAGGTGAGGAAGCTGCAGAAGAAAACTTTGAAGCTAGTGGAGATTGGTTCATGGGGTTTAAGGAAGGAAGCCATCTCCATAATATATGAATTGATGTAGAAGCTGTAGCAGATTATGTAGAAGATACGGCTAAGATAATGGGTGGAAGTGGCTACACTAACACCACTCAGTGTAGACAGAACAGCCTTTTGTTGGAAGATGCCACCTCGGACTTTCATAGCCAGAGAGAGGCCAGTGCCTGGCTTCAAATCTTCCAAAGGACGGGTTCTCTCTCACTAGGGGCTAATGCAGCTGGTGACTTGAAGTTGAAGCCAGTGTTCATTGACCATTCTAGAAATCCTAGGACCCTTAAGAGTTGTGCTACATCTACTCAGCCTGTGCTCTAATGGAACAGCAAAGTCTGGGCAACAGCACATTTGTTTACAACATGGTTTACTTAATATTTTAAACCCACTGTTCAGGCCTGCTACTCAAAAGAAAAAAGATGTCTTTCAAAATACTACTGCTCATTGATAATTCACATGGTCACTAGCTGGCCTGGAGGAAGCTAGTTAGTATTTGCAGCAGAGAGTTTTTACTCACCAAATAACCACAGGTTGGTTATTTCTTAGCCTCCCTAGCAGTCAGGTGTGCTCCTGGGCCTGACATGCATAAATGAGCTGAAAACAATTGTTACGTATTATTTCAGGACCAAAGCATAGAGCTGCCTGTTTGCTAACTTTTCCTTCCCTTGTCTCAGGGATCATGGAAGCCATGTGCTAAAATGATAGAGCCATGAAGTGGAAGGAATCGGAATCACCGTGTCACCGTATGGAGGACAGCTGCCTGGTCCCCCAACCTGTATCAGACATTATAAAAAATAAATCTTTGTTGTATTAAGCCATTGAGACTTCAGAGAACATCCAATCCGTACCACTTAGAGCTATTATTAGACTTGACATAATCAAGGATGAGAAAAGCAGCATTTTTTAGAAAATTAGGAAATGCTCGTTGGTGCGTACAATGTCCCAGGAATCGTGTGGAACATTCAGTAATTCTGTCGTTAAGTGGTTGTCCGCTGGGTGGTTTTGGACCCCAAGGGATATCTGACAATGTCTGGAGGTATTTTTGGTCATTACATTGAAGGGGTTACTACTGGCAGCCAGTGGGTACAGGTCAAGGACACTGCTGAACACCCCAATGGGTAAGTGTACTGAAAGTAACTCTCCCACAGCTGAGACCTTCTGAGATAGTCACTATTAACCAGCAGCGTATAACCACCAGTCATATGCTCTGCATATGGAAATACAGGTGTGTTTAGCTTTTCATTCTCAATGAGAACCAACCACACACTGTTCGGCATGTCTTGAGGTTCATTCTACATCAGAACCAACATATCTGCGTGTCTTTGAGGTTGAAGAACCTACCAGATGCTACTTTCTCAAGTCACACCTCCAAAGGGAAATTTATTTTTGGTCACACTTCCCAGCTGGCACGCAGGACCTTAGTCCCTGACCACCACACCACCTGCATTAGAAGTGTGGGGTCTTAACCACTGGACCACCAAGGAAGTCCCCAAAGGGAAATTTTTTAAAATGTTACTCCAGACCCCACTCCCAGAGACCAGTTCCACTGCCTGGGAGGGGCCGGGGCAGGCACCATTTTTGCTGGGTACCGTCAAGGTTGACAACCAAGATTGCCAGTCTCTTGGCCTCCCTCAGGGCTCTCTCCCCACCCGGGAACATCTCCAGTCTCCCTCCTTCTGTCCCCTCACCCACAAGCATTTAAACCTGCCATCGCCTTCCTCAAACCACCTCCCCCAACAGCCACTGGGCACCCGTTTGTGCTCTCCCCTTACAGCCAAGTATTTTTCTGCTCACTTTACATTCAGTTCCTTCTTCAGTCTCTTTAGGCTCCTGTCCCTTAGTTCACGCACCAAGCTCTATTCGTGTCTCATCTTGTGAGCCTAGATTACACCCCTTTTGCTTGTAACTGGAAGGTTAAGAGTCAAGCAGTCAGGTAAGTACAACCCTACAGATTCAGGGTAAAAATACTGGTGGACACCAAGTTGAAGATACTGGGTCTTAACTAGTGAACACACGACGTTTCTCCTTGGTAGTCCTCCAGTTTGGGAAATCTGTATCTGCAGTTAGGTAGAGGCTTGGAGTTCTCTCTTTAACCATACCAGGAGTAAAGGCCTAACAAATCCAGGTACTGTTTGGGACACATTAGTTAGGGTGGAGATGCTTATCAGATGTCAAAGCAAAGCATCAAATAAGCAATCTGAGAATTCTGAGTTCAGGGGAGGTAAGTTAGAGATAAATTTGGGTCTTCAGTTGGAGAGATAAATTTGGGTCTTCAATATAGATGATATTAAAGCCACGAAATGTAGATGGTCTCAACAAGGAAATGGATGTAGAGACATCCAAGAACAAGACTTCAGGAAAAGGGGAGGAACCAGCAAGAGACTGGAAAGCAAGGCAGCACACTGCTGCAAAACGGAGGCTGAGAACATGGCTTGAGAGGACCGTGTCCCATGATAATCAAGGTCAAGCAGGCAGAGGATGGGACTCCAATCTGGTCAGCACCGCTCACCTGACAAGCAGTTACTGGAATGCTTGAACACCAAAAAACAGGAACGCTCATATGGAAAGTTCTTATGAGGAACTCTATAAAAAGGGACCAACTGGAGACGGAAGCGCCCAGAGAACAAACCATCCAGGGTAAACAAAAATAATACATTTTTAAAAGGTCATCTAATTCGCCTTTAGTTTCAGGATGATGTTCTTTCCATTGTTTCCACCTACCAGAAATTATCTTGCCCGCCAAAGACTATCAGTTTACAGTGGGTTGGCGGTAGTGGTTTAGTCACTAAGTCATGTCTGACTCTTGCGACCCCATGACTATAGCCCACAGGTTCCTCTGTCCATGGGATTCTCCAGGTAAGAATATACTGGAGTGGGTTGCCATTACCATCTCCACTACAGTGGGTAGGGGCATTTAATTCTTAAGTGCTAGTGTGAAGTTACCTTAGGTTCCACACTAAGCATTTAGCCCACCAATAAGGAAATACAAGGCTGCCCCAGAACAGGGGGCTCTCGAGAAAAGGCAAACTTCAGACTTACTAGTTGACTGCTGTTTTTCAAAACAGCTGCTGGATGAAGTCACAAGTGATTTCCTTCCTGCTAAGGTGCATACCATGAATATTTTCTCAGTATGCACGCAAATGTGTGTGTGATGCATGTACTAATTTCCTTAGTGAAATTCTGGGTCAAAGAACATCTGGGTCAAAGCACATTTTGCATTATCAAAGAGCATGCAGCTGAGAGGAGGAAAACGCACAACAGTCTTTACTTTTAAATGATTATCAGTACAGTATCAGTACACAAGTAGTAAAATGTAACAAGTTAGTGAATTCTACCACCTAGTAAGTGTGAATAAGAGAAACTAACAGCAGCCCAACACTAGGACCCATTGTTCTAACCCTTAGTTGGAAAGGACTATTTTAAGGCTGGCTGTTGTTTAACATGGGTTACAAATGACTATTTACTACTTTTTCATAGATAAAGCCCCTGACCTTCAAGAAAGATTTAGGGAAAAAAATGCTTTAATCCCTTTCTTTCTTAGGAAAATTGGGTTTTAAAGAACTATCTAAGAAAGAAAAAGTCAGTGTTGATAATATGCTGCTTGAGAGAAAAGGCATAGAAAACAGACAACATATATCCATTAAATTTCTAAGAAATATGAGGTAAAAAGATACATCTTTGGATAAGCTCCAAGCCTGTACAAAGAATCCACATTGGTGATTCTGCAAAAAGTGAAGGGACCTACTATATAATATACAGAAATAATTTAATGCCTTTTCATAAGATGTAACTCAAGCCTTGCTAAATGAAGCCTCATGTTCCATGAAGGCGTTCAAAACGCCAATCCACGCAATAGGCACTTTTCTTCTGCCTCTATCCATTTATGCGGTAGTTCTCATGGATTTCCGGCCGGATGTCGCAGACAAAGGCCAAGAGGTTATCCAAGACTTCATCCCTGTTCTGCTGGAAGTAGGTTTGAAGGATGGTCATCTTCTCCTGGGTGTCCTTCTCTACTTCAGTGCTGCAACTACCATGGGATCCCAGAGCCTAGATTCGGGGAATGACAACAGAGGGAACATCAGGATGAACATTTAATAAGCAGCTTTCAGACTTTTAATAAGCAGCTTCCTGACCAACCCAGACAGCATACTAAAAAACAGAGATATTACTTTGCCGACAAAGGTCCATCTAGTCAAACCTATGGTTTTTCCAATAGTCATGTATAGAGGTCAGAGTTGGACTATAAAGAAAGCTGAACACCAAAGAATTGATGCTTTTGAACTGTGGTATTGGAGAAGACTCTTGAGAGTCCCTTGGACTGCAAGGAGTTCCAACCAGTCAATTCTAATGGAAAACGGTCCTGAATATTCATTGGAAGGACTGATGCTGAAGCTGAAACTCCAATACTTTGGCCACCTGATGTGAACTGACTTACTGGAAAAGACCTTGAGGCTGGGAAAGATTGAAGGCGGGAGGAGACGGGGATGACAGAGGATGAGATGGTCAGATGGCATCACCTACTCGATGGACGAGTTTGAGCAAGTTCCGGGAGTTGTTGATGGACAGGGAAGCCTGGCCTGCTGCAGTTCATGGGGTTGCAGAGTCGGACACGACTAAGTGACTGAACTGACAGACTTCAGACTTTTGAAGAAACCCAGTTTCACCATAAATATAATGATCAGCAGCAGGAAATGTAACATTGTGACCAAAGAGCATGTGAGAAGTCAGCGTTCCCATGGTTTGTGGGAGCAGAAGCTGATACAGTCAACTTGGGTGGCTGACTTTTCAACGTTGAACAAAAGGTAAACAAACTGCACAGCATTTCCACTCCTGGGAAATTATCCCGGAGAGGGACACAGTCACTTCTCTCTAGAGTCTAATGTGCAGCCTTAACCAGAGACTGAAATGAACCTGAAGACCCAACCACTGAGGCCTCGTGGTTAGCAGTATCTCCTAGTGCACTTTTAAAAGGGAGAGATATATGTGGTATTTAAAAAAAAACAAAACCTCTTAAAAAGTAACACTCAGTTCAGTTCAGTCACTAAGTCGTGCCCAACTCTTTGTGACCCCATGAACCGAAGCACACCAGGCTTCCCTGTCCATCACCAACTCCCAGAGTCTACCCAAACCCATGTCCATTGAGTCGGTGATGCCATCCAACCATCTCATCCTCTGTCGTCCCCTTCTCCTCCTGCTCTCAATCTTTCCCAGCATCATTGTCTTTTCCAATGTGTCAGCTCTTCGCATCAGGTGGCCAAAGTATTGGGAGTTTCAGCTTCAACATCAGTCCCTCCAATGAATACCCAGGACTGATGATATCCTTTAGGATGGACTGGTTGGCTCTCCTTGCAGTCCAAGGGACTCTCAAGAGTCTTCTCCAGCACCACAGTTCAAAAGCATCAATTCTTCGGTGCTCAGCTTTCTTTATAGTCCAACTCTCACATCCATACATGACCACTGGATAAACCATAGCCTTGACTAGAGGAACTTCTGTTGACAAAGTAATGTCTCTGTATTTTAACACTAGGGAGATGCAATTTAGGAGGAATATACAGTTTTACTATGACTAGTTAATGTTTTAGCACTTCAGCAGTGGATTCACCAGTATTATGAACACATGACATTCTAGAAGAATACACAAGAAACTGTTAACAGTGGTTATCTCTGAGGACTGCAGGTCTGGGTGAAAGGGGAACTATCCTCTCACTGTTGCTGTTTTATTGCTTGAAATTTTGGTGCACTGATGTCTTACCTCTTCAGTTTCTATTTAGAACTTCACACAGTGATAAACTTTCATTTACTGTCTTCTCATTGTTAACTGTTGCACCTACTTTATCAGAATGTGACCCATCAGGTTCTTAAGGCATCACTTTTTTTGTGCCTGAACCTTTCCAACACTTAAGCTGCTGTCACCTCATTACATATGTTAATAATTACATTCCTTCACTCAAAAAGGTTCACGTGAACAGGCAGAGATTCAAACGTAGGGCTCTTCATACTATCACTGTTCATACTGTAGGAATACCTTGGAGCATTTCATAATGGTTGGCTCAGCCGCCTACCCATATTTTAAAAGTCCATAATCCTTACTCAATGGGGTGGGGGGGGGCCGGAAAAATCCACTACCTCTATTCTATGAACATGTCAACTATACAGCAAACCTCAGAAGTCACAAAAGTGAAGCAGTTACAATGGAATACGGCTAGAAAAACTCATCTCATGCACGAGGCCATCACTATAAGCAATGGCAGCTTCAATGCAATAATAGGACAAGATGGCCACCCCTATTTCTACACTGTCTTGTGGGCAGTCTGACAACTTACAGCACCAATTCATGAGTAAGAGACCCAGACTCATTTTAAGTTTAAATAGCAGTCACTGCCCAGTGCAAAGATGAACGAAACTTCGGCTACTTACTAAGAGAGAGGCATGACCCTTTAATCTGGACTTGGACCTGGGAGGGTGTGTACCTGGATCTAGTAGGCCACAATGAAGAACTTGAGAATGAAGCCCGTAAAGGCAGAGAGGAGAGATGGAAGTAGCCCTGAAAGCATTATTTAAGCTCATAGATCAAAATGAACTCAGTCTTTACCTGGGTTTCCAATCATGTAGGTTGACAAATTCCACTTTGCTTAAACCAGCTTGAGCTGTTTTCTATTACCTGTATCCAAAAGTCCATATGGAGGCTTTTTCCTCTATAAAGCCTCTTCCATCCTTTACCTTTTCCCTAATCCCCTGCTTCCTCTGTACCTTCTGTGATCTGTTTCTGTACTACTATTATATGCATCACGTGCATCGTGGTCTAGCCTCTACTGGTAAGTTACTATCTATACTAAAGCGGGGCTCCATGGAATTCATGTTTATGACCATCGCAGTCCTCTTCAGTTGTCCATTTGCGTGACTTGTGTTTTATTACTGAGTGTCCCTGACCACCAGACTGTAAGCTAAGGACCATGTCTATTTCTGTTCACAGCTGATCCTCTGCATCTGGCACACGTTCACCATCTAAAGATATTTAATATTATCTACATTTAATATATATTAAATAACATATCTCCATAAAGTTATCTATATTTAATATCTATTAATAATTTCATTATTTATCTAAGTGAAGACTAGAATTCAAATGTTAAAAACTAATCATCCTGAGGGATTCTGCCTAAGTATCCAATAACCCAGTTTTCAAATTTTTACCAGAATCAGAATTGCTGAGCTATGCTATTTTGGGAGCCTAAGGGGAAAAGGAGAGGAAGGAAGCCTCAGGAAACTAAGGCAATAATGAAAATTCACTGGACCCACCGCAGCTTCCTTGGCCTTGAACTCCTTCTCCCTCTGCAGGCGGTACTGTTCAACTTCAGCCTGGGCTTCTTCTTTAGCCTGCTTCAGCCTCCGGTTCTTTCCTGTTTTCAAAGGAAGTGGTTAACAGACAAGAAGAAGAGGAAGCAGAGACTGAGATGGTAAATTCTAACCATAAACAGTGACAAAAGTTTGAAGATACAGTCTCAAGAGACACGTGTAGGGAAGAGGGAGAAAGGGAATTGAGAGCTAACCAATGGTAGAGGTTCCTGCCTCCTGTACTTAACTAGACTGTACTTCACTGGGAAGTGACTTGATAAAAAGGACCACCTTCTATACTAACAGACTGTAAAAATTATGCAAAACACTTTGGAATGTGCCAGAATATTTTCTCAACCTCAACTACTAAGAATCAACATAAAATGGGCGACATAAGCCATCTGGGGAATTCTCTCCCTGAGAAGTAAACACTTAATATGCTGCTCATTACAATCAGAGCTCAGCTAGCTTACAGAGGCGGCTAATATGCTCCCAAAGGACGTCAACCTAAACTGTAACTAATGAAACAGATGATGTAATATTGGAAACTAACATCCATGCCTGTGCGCAAGGAAATAAGCAAGAAATGTTCTGAGAAGGAATTCTTCTCAGATATGGAGCCCTGGGCATAAGACTGTACAAACATCTAAGTGAGGAAACACAGAGGCTCTGGTTTCTAGAAGAGCATAGTTTAACAGACAGCTGGGAAAACTCTCTAGCTTCTGTCAGAGTCTCTATGAAAATGGACCACAAGATCAGTAAGTTTCTCTGTCCAACTTCTCAGATACACAAATTGGGGGGTGGGGTGGGGTGGGAGGTCCTAGGCAATCAGTCTGAACACTTATTTAATTCAGAGTGAAAGACATTCTGCATCTTAAAAGCAAGCTGTTGGGAGGGCAGCTAAGAGGGAGGGAATATATGTATACTTCTAGCTGACTCATGCTGTTGTACAGCAGAAACCAACACAACATTGTAAAACAATTATCCTCCAATTAAAATTTTAAAAAGAATTAAAAAATAAAAGAAAACTTATAATTCATTGCATATCAACTGCCCAAATCCCACACAGTCCATGTAGATGAATGAAACTGAATTTAACCTTCCACCTCCTGATCTTGCCTAGGAAATCCCTTGGACAGAGGGGCCTAGCAGGCTACAGTCTGTGGGGTTGCAAAGAGTCAAACACCACTTACAGACTAAGCAACAGCAGCAGCAACAACTCCTGATTAACAACAGAATTTTGGACTGGTGATAACCCCAGGATATTAATACTAAATGAGGCTAGTCTAAACCAACCAAAAGGTGACTAAGCCCCTCAAGGAGTATTTCTCCAGGTTTCTCCAGTACTATTTAGGGCCCACCACTTAGGATCTGCTCCGACTGACCTCTACTCCAATACTCCACATGCCATCCTCCTCATCAGCTATACATTCGAGGCCAAGAAAGCCAAGATTATTTCCCAAACCAACAAATTTTAACTTGGCCTGAATATTACACAGTAGCCCCACATTTTCACAATACCACTTGCAATCACTCCCAACTCCCATGGCTTCCCGAATTAATTACTTAAGGTAAACCATTTTCTTGTTACTGTTGTTCAGGCACTCAGTCATGTCTGACTCTTTGAAACTCCATGGACTGCAGCACACCAGGCTTCCCTGTCCTTCGCCATCTCCTGGAGTTTGCTCAAACTTGTGTTCACTGAGTCAATGATGCCATCCACCATCTCATCCTCTGTCCTCTCTGTCTCCTCCTGCCTTCAATCTTTCCTGGCATCAGGATCTTTTCCAATGAGTCAGTTCTTCACATCAGGTGGCCCAAGTATTGGAGCTTCAGCATCAGTCTTTCCAATGAGTAACAGTGTTAATCTGCTCTAGGATTGACTGGTTTGCTCTTTGTGCTGTCCAAGCAACTCTCAAGAATCTTCTCCAGCACCACAGTTCAAAGGCATCAATTTTTTGGCGTTCAGCCTTCTTTATGGTCCAACTCTCACATCATATATGACTACTGGAAAAACCACAGCTTTGACTAGACAAAGTAATCTCTGCTTTTTAATACGCTATCTAGGTTTGTCATTGCTTTTCTTCCAAGGAACAAGTGTCTTTTAATTTCATGAAAGCAGTCACTGTCCACAGTGATTTTGGAGCCCAAGAAAATAAAAGTCTGTCACTGTTTCCATCATTTTCCCATCTATTTGCCATGAAGTGATGGGTCTGGAAGCCATGATCTTAGTTGTTTTTGCTGAGTTTTAAATGAGCTTTCATTCTCCTCTTTCACCTTCATCAAGAGGCTCTTTAATTCCTGTTCACTTTCTGCCATAAGGGTGGTGTCATCTGCATATCTGAGGTTATTGATATTTCTCCCAGCAATCTTGATTCCAGCTTGTGATTCATCCAGCCCAGCATTTCACATAATGTACTCACATGTAATTTAAATAAGCAGGGTGACAATATACAGCCTCAATGTATCCCTTTCCCAATTTTGAACCAGTCTGTTGTCCCATGTCCAGTTCTAACTGTTGAAGATCTAGTTTTCCCCACAGCCAGTCCCTCCCGTCAGGAAGCTTGCACAAGCCTCCTATCCTCATCCATCAGAGGGCAGACAGAATGAAAACCACAATCACAGAAAACCATTCTCTCCCTGTCAGCAAACATCTTCAAAGTTCAATTCTGACTGGCTTCTCAGAAAACCAAAAAGTATTTGAGCAGGAAGTAATTTCTTTTAACTCTGGTTTTTTCTGTTTTTTTGAGGGCCTTACATGTACAGGCCAGCATTGCTGTTTCAATCCAATGACACAATGATTTCATGAAAAATTGGGCTGGACCATTTTACTGCATCATGTATTGTCTCTTTCCAATTCCTAACTGGGCATGTCAACCATGATTACAGATCAAGAAAGGCAATAACTTTTTCAAATTGTAGGTGTTAATAATTCTATTCCTAACTACTGCAAATCCTGAGATATATATTAGACATAAATTTACTCCTTTAAAACAATTTCTTTCCATCACTATGTTATAGCTACCGGAGATATACAAGTCCCTGCACCAGGTCTGACAGGAAAAAGGAAGGTGTAAATCACGACCCCTACCTCCAAGGCACTCAATCATTTTTAACCATATGCCAAGTAACTGTTTCTGCACTTTCCCCAAATATTCTCACACATTTCCCAACAGATACAACTTCTGTTGCTGATGATCCATCACAAGACACACTCTGAGAAGTCATTCTGGAAATACTCATCAAGGGCATGATGAGAATACTCCATGAGCAACACAGAACTTTCCAGTCACCAGAGCAACAAGATTTCTTCCTATGTCCAGCCCCCTCAAAAAAAGCTCTTTCAATGAAATACAAAGTATCATATGACCCCTAATTGAAAAAGTACCAGAGCCAGGCTTGAGTATGGGTGAAGAGTGTAAATCTTATGATTTAAAAAAAAAAAAAAAAAATCAAGAGAATACTGAGATTACCAGTTTTGGGTATTTTTACCCCAGCTATATTGTGTCCCAGGGTATGGTCATATCATTTTTCTCTGGGTCCCAACTTTCCCATGGGTAAAATAGGAATAGAAACATCTCACCAGATGGGAAACTGAATAAATAAAGTTTAATTAGACACAGTTCCTGTTATCCAGGAGCTTATTCTAGTAAGTGAGCCATATAAAGAAACAGGTTACTGCACTGTGACAACAGAAACAGGCATTTGGGGAGGAGGTCTAACCTAGTCTGAGGGGTAAACACCAAGTTAGGGCAAGTTTCCTGGAAGAACTATTGCCTAAATTTTAAGATCTGAAGGAAGACTATGTGTCTGAGAATAAGGAGAGTAAACTAGGAAAAGGCTTTTCCAATCAGGAACCAACTGTGCAAAGGCTTGAAGGTGATATCAACCTACGTGTCTTTAAGCAATACCTAAGAGATTACAGAAGAGCGAGCGAGCCTGATTCAAAAACACCTCCTACACCCTCCTACGGAATTTAGGTTTTATTCTGCAGACACTAAAGGTCTGGTGACTATAGGAGGAAATCAGAGTGGCAACTGAGATGTATGACTCTGACTACAGTGAGAAGAATGAATTGGAGGGAGGAAGTCTCCCATTCAACAATTAGATTCGATCCTCCTATTAAGTTCTTTAGTAACCTCTCATTTCTCAACTCTAGCCCTCCTCTCAGCCGCAATTAATCTACCCAATAGCTGCTTCCTTCACTGGGGCTTTGAAAACTGCAATAAAAGACCACAAATGAACGGCGTACTGCGTTTGGCACGTATTAAGGAATTAATGAACTAGGCTGCTATGGGCTTCTCAGAAAACGGCGTCCTGGACTAAGATGCTGGCTGCAGAGATGGAGAAAAGTGAACAAATAACGCCTTGCCGAGTGACTAAACATGGCGAATGAGGGAGGGTCTGAGACGTGGCGAAGAGGACTGTTTCCAGGCTGGGTAACACGGTAAACGGTGGAGACAACGACTTCCGTTTGGAATAACCCATTTTATTCGCCTCCCAGACCCTAAGAAAGTCGTCCACCTATTATTGATTCTACACCCTATCTACTAGCCCACATCGCAGCTCTCAGGCGACCTAGAAGACTTCCAGAGGTTCGGATCCGGAGAGCTGCGAGTCACATAAGCTTCCCCGACTGTAACCATCCCCCTCCCCCGCCCAGTCCGCAGTTTTTCGGTCCTAATGCACCTACCACCCCTCGCGGCCTAGCCGCAATCCCTGGACTCGCACCACGCCGGGCTGCCTCAACCCCAAACTCACGCTTGCGGGCCTCGGACACCTTCTCGGCGGCCCGTTTCTCCGCCTGGAGCAGCTGCTGGATGCCCTGCGACTGACTGGCCATGGCTATGGCTATGGCGCCAGCAGCGGCTACTCCGAGGCGGCAGACTGCGGCCTACCTCAGCCAAATCGCCCCCTCGGGTCAGCTGATCCAGACGCGCACAATCTGCGCTTGCGCCCGTAGCCCCGCCCACTGTCACGTGACCTCCGAGACGCCGCGTCAGCTGACTGCGCTGCGGGCCTGCGACTTGGGGCGGGGAGGAGGCGGGAGAGTGGAGCGGCTTGACTGCGCCTGCGCAGCATCTGTCTTCACCGTCTTCTGTCTCAAGAGCAAGCGTCGGCCTAGCGTTTGTCTGGTTCTATATTTGTGGTTGTTTTGTCACGTCGTTATTGCAGTAATCCCCCCCTTCCCTTTACAATAAACTCACATTGAGATCCAGAGAAGAAGGGCCAGGTCAAATCACTTTCTCCTATTCTGCACACTGCTTTACTCCTTCCTGTTTCTGAAACTTTCCTTGGCACTCAGAATATATTAGGAGGCAGGCTAAACGTCTTACCCGGGCTCTTGGGTTGGAATCTGAATTGGGATAGGGAGACTTGGGGGTAAAGTGTGCCACTAATCCGTGTGGTTTGAGGAGAGATGCGTTCCCTCTCTGAAACTGAGTTCAGGAAAGGATTGGAGTGTTTTCTGTAAGTATTTGATGAAGGCATGCTGCAAACCTAGACCATGTTTATACTGAGGCTACTGAGGAGAGCGAGACACAAGGTCCCTGGTGGAGTGTCCAGATAATGGACAAAAACAGAGTAGGTCAACTAAATAGAAAATTACAAACTGTGGTAAAGTAATGAAGGAAAAACACAGGTTGTTCTGAGAAGAAGTAAGGAGAGGGAGTTGATGAGGTGTCTGAAGATGCTTCCAAAGAAGTGATATTTAAAATGAGATCAGAAGAATGAGAAGCTAGCCAGGAAAGAATAGTGGGGATGGTGCGGGTGGAGGGTGATTAAAGGAAAAGACCCACATATGTGGATTTTCAGGGAGCAACAAAGACATCTCCCACCACAAAGAGGGAGATAGGAAGCCAGGGGTTGAGTTTATGATATGACAGTGTCCTGAACGCTTGACAACTCCTTATGGTAAATTAGAAGTAGCGTTCAGTTCAGCTGCTCAGTCATGTCCGACTCTTTGCGACCCCATGAATCGAAGCACGCCAGGCCTCCATGTCCATCACCAACTCCCAGAGTTCACTCAGACTCACGTCCATTGAGTCAGTGATGCCATCCAGCCATCTCATTCTCTGTCGTCCCCTTCTCCTCCTGCCCCCAATCCCTCCCAGCATCAGAGTCTTTTCCAATGAGTCAACTCTTCGCATGAGGTGGCCAAAGTACTGGAGTTTCAGCTTTAGCATCATTCCTTCCAAAGAAATCCCAGGGCTGATCTCCTTCAGAATGGACTGATTGGATCCCCTTGCAGTCCAAGGGACTCTCAAGAGTCTTCTCCAACACCACAGTTCAAAATCATCAATTCTTTGGTGCTCAGCTTTCTTCTGCCTCTTGAGAAACCTGTATGCAGGTCAGGAAGCAACAGTTAGAACTGGACATGGAACAACAGACTGGTTCCAAATAGGAAAAGGAGTACGTCAAGGCTGTATATTGTCACCCTGCTTATTTAACTTATATGCAGAGTACATCATGAGAAATGCTGGGCTGGAAGAAGCACGAGCTGGAATCAAGATTGCCGGGAGAAATATCAATAACCTCAGATATGCAGATGACACC
>NW_011494611.1:2470095-2471241 GCF_000754665.1 Bison bison bison
TGAAGAGGAACTAAAAAGCCTCTTGATGAAGGTGAAAGAGGAGAGTGAAAAAGTTGGCTTAAAACTCAACACTCAGAAAATGAAGATCATGGCATCTGGTCCCATCACTTCATGGGAAGTAGATGGGGAAACAGTGTCAGACTTTATTTTTTTGGACTCCAAAATCACTGCAGATGGTGACTGCAGCCATGAAATTAAAAGACGCTTACTCCTTGGAAGAAAAGTTATGTCCTACCTAGATAGCATATTGAAAAGCAAAGACATTACTTTGCCAACAAAGGTTCATCTAGTCAAGGCTATGGTTTTTCCAGTGGTCATGTATGAATGTGAAAGTTGAACTGTGAAGAAGTAGTGTTATTAACCCCATTTTGTTATTGACCAACCAGCAGTTCAGAGAGGTTAAGTAACTTGCCCAAAGGCAACCCCTGTTAACTGTCAGGTAGGGTGTTTGAGGGTTATCCCAGTTGCCACTAATGGTAAAGAATCCACCTGCCAATGCAGGAGATGTAAGAGATGTGGGTTCGATTCTTGGGTGGAGAAGATCCCTTGGAGAAGGAAATGGTAACCCATTCCAGTATTCTTGCCAATAAAATCCCATGAAAAAAGGAGCCTGGTGGACTACAGTCTATGGGGTCTCAAAGAGTCAGACACGACTGAGGACAAGGGTGTTTGAATCTACCAGGTCTACCAAGTGGAACATCTGACCCATTGTGCCCTTCTATGAGAATCTTATGGGCTGTAGGAAAGACCAGGTGATGCACCAAGAACATAAGACTTATGTCAGAACTTTTAGATAAAAGTATCTCTCTACTTCAGAAGGAGCTGAATTCCTACCTCATAACAGTTTCATGTGATAAGTTTCAGTTCAGTCACTCAGTTGTGTCTGACTCTTTGAGACCCCATGGACTGCAGAACACCAGGCTTCCCTGTCCATCACCAACTCCCAGAGCCTACACAAACTCATGTCTATCAAGTCAATGATGCCATCAAACCATCTCATCCTCTGTCATCCCCTTCTCCTCCCGCCTTCAATCTTTCCCAGCATCAGGGTCTTTTCCAATGAGTCAGTTCTTCACATCAGGTGGCCAAAGTATTGGAGCTTCAGCTTCAGCATCAGTCCTTCCAATGAATATTCAGGACTGATCT
>NW_011494611.1:2471341-2473718 GCF_000754665.1 Bison bison bison
GCTTTGACTAGACGGACCTTTGTCGGCAAAGTAATGTCTCTGCTTTTTAATATGCTGTCTAGGTTGGTCATAGCTTTTCTTCCAAGGAGCAAGCATCTTTTAATTTCATGACTGCAATCACCATCTTCAGTGATTTTGGAGCAGTGATAAGTTTAGAAGGGTAGAATTAAGAGACCTGGAGATATATATCAGTTCAGTCGCTCAGTCGTATGTATATATATCCCAAACAATAATGCAGAAAGGTTCATGCACTCTAATGTTTATAGCAGCATTATTTACCATTGCCACATGTGGAAACAACCTAAATGCCCACCAGCAGATGAATGGATAAAGAAGATGTCTTTTATGTACACAATGGAATACTACTCAGTCATAAAAGAGAATGAAATCTTGCTGTTGGCAGTAACTTGGGTGGACGTGGAAAGCATTGTGATTTAGTGAAATAAATCAAAGGGGAAAAAACAAATCCTGTATGGTATTGTATATAGAATCTAGAATATACAACAAACTAGTAAAAGTAACAAAAAAGAAAGAAAAAAACTCTCAGATATAGAGAACAGACTAGTAGTTACCATTAGGGGGAAGGGAAGAAGGAGGGGCAAGGTAGGGGTAGGGAATGAAGAGGCACAAACTACAATGTATAAAATAAATAATTATAAGGATATATTATACCACATAGGGAATATAGCTAATACTTTATAATAACTGTAAATCTAGTATAACCTTTAAACATTGTTGAATCACTCTGTTGTATAACTGAAACTTATATAATATTGTATATGAACTGTATCTCAATTGAAAATTAATATAAATATAAATAAGAGATAATAGTAGCCCCAAAGTGGAAACAACTCCAATGCCCGTCATCTGATGACTGGATAACAGAATATGTCATTTCTTTACAATGAGTATTATTTGGTCATTAAAAGGAATGTGGTAATTGTACATGGTATAGGATGAGTGGACCTTGGTAACATCATGCTAAGTGATAGAAACTAGGCACAGAATACCACATATTGTATAGTTCCATTTATATGAAATGTTCAGATTAGACAAATCTATAGAGATAGTAGTTTGTGGTGTTGCAGATGCAGAAAATTTCCTCTACCCTTTCAGGTTCTTCTGAGAATTAAATTGACATGAGATAAATTAACAGGAGAAAATCAAACAAAGCTTAATACACATAAAATAGAGAGATACAAAGAAACAGTAATTCACCAAAGTGTTTGAAATCTTCCCTTAAACACAATCTTCAGCTGAAAACAATAGAGAATATTACTAGGAGGGGTTTGGGGCTTTCAAGGAGGAAGGCAATTAACATAAGATGGAAGAGCAAATGTTTGGTGAATAAATGTTTGCTGGGCCATGCAGGGTCAATGGGACTTAGAGTGGACTCCAGTCTCTAAGAATCTCCCCATCACACTTAGCCCATATTCTTCGCAGACATCTCTGGGGATAGCTCTACTACTATAACAGGCCTTTGTCTAAATTCTTCAGGCAGTTAAGGGAAAGGTCAGAGTTTCCTCCTGTGTCTTTTTTTGGCCTTGACTATTTTCAGTTCAAAATAGTCTGCATGCTAAAGAGACATTTTGTGGTGGCAAGTTTTGCCTCCCTACATTACCACCCTTGAAGCCTCTTTTAAGAAGTTTCACAGTCCAGGACTTCCCTAGCAGTCCAGTGGTTAAGGATCTGCGCTTCCACTGCAGGGAGCGCAGGTTCAATCCCAGGTCTGGGAACTAAGACCCCACATGCCATGTGCTGTGGCAAAAAAAGAAAAGTTTCGCAGTCCAGAAGCTGAGTTGGTAGAAATTGTTCCATCTCATCAAGCCAGTTCCTTTAGTCTTGACACTAGGTCAGTGCAGTTAAGTTCGTTTCATGAGGTAATGATGCAGGTGGGTTATCAAAGTTAGGTTGATAAAGTGTAAGCAATGCATTTCTATGGAGACAAAAGAAAAATAAAGATAAATGATAGGAGCAAATTATAAACCTATTGTCTTTGTCCTGAGAAATGCCAGTCAAGAAGACTTCTAGATGACAGGGTCTAAGCATCTTTTGCAGTTTGAAATCTCACTTATGATGTCATCAGCTGTTCCAGTAAACTGAGTGTCTCACACAGCAACAGGCACGAAGATCATCTAAATATGAGCTGCTGGATATGATTATAATTTTATCACTTTTTGTTTGAAATATTTTTCTCCCTACCTAATCTCCTAGAATTTGGGGGAACTCTTGCTTGCTCCTTGGAAGAAAAGCTATGACCAACCTAGACAGCATATTAAAAAGCAGAGACATTACTTTGCCAACAAAGGTCTGTCTAGTCAAAGCTATGTTTTTTCCAGTAGTCAGGTATGGAGTGAGAGTTGGACTATAAAGAAAA
>NW_011494611.1:2473950-2478022 GCF_000754665.1 Bison bison bison
AGGATTGATGCTGAAGCTGAAACTCCAATACTTTGGCCGCCTGATGCGAAGAACTGACTCATTGGAAAAGACCCTGATGCTGGGAAAGGTTGAAGGCAGGAGGAGAAGGGGACGACAGAGGATGAGATGCTTGGATGGCATCATCGACTCGATGGACATGAGTTTGAGTAAACTCTGGGAATTGCTGATGGACAGGAAAGCCTGGCATGCTGCAGTCCATGGGATCGCAAAGAGTCAGACACAACTGAGTGACTGAACTGAACTGAGGGAATATTCTTATTTTCAGGCGATATTGTTATTTGCATAAATTCACTAAGAATCTGTTCTTAGAATACAATTACAAACATTGGTTATATTACCAGGGCTTTTCCTGGAATGTCATATTTGAGAAAGACATGCATAGACTCATATATGACCAGACAGCTTAATGGAAAGAATCCCTTAATGTTCCTCTCAGCTTTTAATTATCTGGTTAATAAATTTAATTTTTTTTACTAGCATCTGTAAGACCCATCGGACTCCATAAGGCTTCCCAAACTGTTATTGTTGTTATGCTTAAGGTTAGCTGTTATATTGTATCAACCTTTAAATTTGAATTTTTTACAGGTTCCAACAAGACAGCTTTTTATGGTGAGAACTGTCTAAAAACCTTGCCAGTTTTTCAATTTAAAGGATCCATCTTCTGGCCACTGACAAATAGTATCTTAAGAGCAACACAGTTAAGTTGCAAGAGGCATCTGCACAAGAGAAGGCAAAGGATGCTGTCCTCACAAGGTCCAGAAAGGTCCAAAAACAGTCTTTAAAAGTGAAGACCTGTATTGATCAGTGATAAAGCAACAAAGTGTCAGACGACAAAGGCCCCTTAGGGACTGGGACCCCTTACGACAAACTTCCCCGAGAGCTGGCACGGCTTGACGAAGGGACTGCGAGGAATCCCAGTCGATTTGACTGGCTGCCAAACGCACACCAGTGTGTATGCCTTCCAGATGTCAGAGACCAGAGAGAGTCTTCTAACGGGCTTGCAAGCCAAGCTCTCAAACCACAGAGCAAGGCAAAAGGAAAACCTAATCAGACCACTGGGTTTCCTCCTTTTATAACAAAGAACACAAAAGACAGACACAAAGAGAAACAGGGATTATCTCTGGGAAGAAAAGAAGAAACAAACCGAGAGTACTCCATCGAATTTCAAGAGTTGTTGAGTCCAAGGAACCCTACAAATATTTCCTCCTGATGACCTAATTTTAGAAAAGAGAAAAACTCTTGCCATTCTTGTTTCCAGCAGATCCTGATGGCAGAGATCCAGGAGACTGACAGGCTCGGGAAGGATTCTCACCTTCTGCCAGGTTTTGTTAGCTTTCCCAGGATCTCTTCACTGCAGCAGCTTTGGGGTGAATCGTGTCCAGTCGCTAAAACTGCATCCATCCTCACTGCCAACTGTTAAGGAGGAAGAAAATTTCCTCTCCCCTTCTAGATTCTTATGGCTGGTCTAAGAATGCAATTAACATGAGATAAATTAGCAAGAGAAAATCAAGCAAAACTTAATAACATGTGTGCATGGAGAGACCCAGGAACACTAACTCACCAAAATAGCTGAAACTTTCACCTTAAATACCATCTTCAGCTGAAGCAAAAGACAATGTTGTGGATAGAGGTTTAGGACTTCAAAGGGGGAGGAAGGCAATTGACATAGAGATGGAAAAGCAAACGTTTAGTAAGAAAATGTTTGCTGGGCCATGAAGGGTCAGTGGGACACAGAGTGGACCCTGGTCTTTTAAGAATTTCTCCTGATACCTATCCCATATTATTTGTAGGCCCTCTCTTTAGATTCTTCAGGCAGTTAGGAGGAAGGTCACAATTTCTGAGTCTTTTGGGTCTTCATTATTTTCAGTTCAAAATAATCTGCGTGCTAAAGAGACATTTTGGGGTGGCAAGTTTTGCTCCCCTACAATGACTGACGCGGCTGGGAGAAGATGGAATTAAGAGTGCTGACTGGTGTGGGTTTTCTTTTGGGGATGATGGAAATGTTCTGAAATTAGGTGGGGTGATGGTTGCACACTCTTGTGAATATACTTAAAACACCAAACTGTGTATTTTAAAAGGGCGAATGGTACAGTATGTGAATTATGTCACAATAAAGTTATGAAAAGAGATGGTAGATGTGAAAATTTGTACAGTTTCTAGTCTATAGAAAGTGCCAGAAAAAACGGAAGCTGTTGTTTTTAGCTGGCTAGGGGTAATTGTTTGAATTACAAATCCGGTTCTCCACTTAACAAAAGCCTTCACATCGGGGGGTTTCTCAAACAGCCAGCTTCCTCAAAGCATCTAAATATCTACAAATTCCAGAATTTTTTTTTCCCTCACAGCATTTCAAAAGTTTATTGTGTAAAAAGAGAAACAGCAGACAATCTGTCTTCTGAAGTGCTCAGCGGGGTTTGGTTTTTCTGGTTATCTGAGTGGGTGTTTGTTGTCAGAACTTGGGTACCCTGAGGAGACGTCCCTCAGTAACTAGGAAATGAGGGTGAAGCAATTGCCCTCCAAAGGGAGCCTCCAAGTCTTGAGCCAGCAGGCCGGAGCAAAGATTAGCAAAGTCGTCTGAAGGGTACAGTGTGGGTTCCAGGCCTTGTTTCCCTGATGAGGGAATGTGATAGCCAGTGGAGGAAAAGAATGTGCCCATTCTAAACTTGAGAATTTATATCCCACTAATGTGAAAATTGTGTAAATCTTAATTATGTCGAAAGTGTTCATAATGCTGGTCATAGCAAACACCCTCTTCCAACAACACAAGAGAAGACTCTACACATGGACATCACCAGATGGTCAACACTGAAATCAGACTGATTATATTCTTTGCAGCCAAAGATGGAGAAGCTCTATACAGTCAATAAAAACAAGACCAGGAACTGACTGTGGCTCAGATCATGAACTCCTTATTACCAAATTCAGACTTAAATTGAAGAAAGTAGGGAAAACCACTAGACCATACAGTATGACCTAAATCAAATCCCTTATGATTATACAGTGGAAGTGAGAAATAGATTTAAGGGCCTAGATCTGATAGATAGAGTGCCTGATGAACTACGGAATGAGGTTCGTGACATTGTACAGGAGACAGGGATCAAGACCATCCCCATGGAAAAGAAATGCAAAAAAGCAAAATGGCTGTCTGGGGAGGTCTTACAAATAACTGTGAAAAGAAAGGAAGCAAAAAGCAAAGGAGAAAAGGAAAGATATAAACATCTGAATGCAGAGTTCCAAAGAATAGCAAGAAGAGATAAGAAAGCCTTCTTCAATGATCAATGCAAAGAAATAGAGGAAAACAACAGAATGGGAAAGACTAGGGATCTCTTCAAGAAAATTAGAGATACCAAGGGAACATTTCATGCAAAGATGGGCTTGATAAAGGACAGAAATGGTATGGACCTAACAGAAGCAGAAGATATTAAGAAGAGGTGGCAAGAATACACAGAAGAACTGTACAAAAAAGATCTTCACAACCAAGATAATACGATGGTGTGATCACTGAACTAGAGCCAGACATCCTGGAATGTGAAGTCAAGTGGGCCTTAGAAAGCATCACTACGAACAAAGCTAGTGGAGGTGATAGAATTCCAGTTGAGCTATTCCAAATCCTGAAAGATGATGCTGTGAAAGTGCTGCACTCAATATGCCAGCAAATTTGGAAAACTCAGCAGTGGCCACAGGACTGGAACAGGTCAGTTTTCATTCCAACCCCAAAGAAAGGCAATGCCAAAGAATGCTCAAACTACCGCACAATTGCACTCATCTCACATGCTAGTAAAGTAATGCTCAAAATTCTTCAAGCCAGGCTTCAGCAATACGTGAACCATGAACTTCCAGATGTTCAAGCTGGTTTTAGAAAAGGCAGAAGAACCAGAAATCAAATTGCCAACATCCGCTGGATCATGGAAAAAGCAAGAGAGTTCCAGAAAAACATCTATTTCTGCTTTATTGACTATGCCAAAGCCTTTGACTGTGTGGATCACAAGAAACTGTGGAAAATTCTGAAAGAGATGGGAATACCAGACCACCTGATCTGCCTCTTGAGAATTTG
>NW_011494611.1:2478745-2483127 GCF_000754665.1 Bison bison bison
AAAGACTCTGATGCTGGGAGGAATTCGGGGCAGGAGGAGAAGGGGATGACAGAGGATGAGATGGCTGGATGGCATCACTGATTCAATGGACATGAGTCTGGGTAAACCCTGGGAGTTGGTGATGGACAGGGAGGCCTGGCGTGCTGCGACTCATGGGGTAGGGAAGAGTCGGACGTGACTGAGCGACTGAACTGAACTGATATTCTTCTACTTCTCTGTACATTCATCCTATTAATTTCTGAGAGTCTGATATTGAAACTCCAACTAAAAATCTTAATTTATCTACATAAAACAAATAATTGTAAAATATAGTGGAACTATATGTACCTTTGTTCTATATTTTCCAAGTCTCCTGTAAATGTGTTATCATATTTTCACAACTTAAAAAATAAAAATGAAAGTTTAAAAAGAAAAAAGAACGTGCCTATTCTGAGGTGGGGCTGTTCAGACACAAGCCTGAAGCTAGTTAAAGGAATAACGCCGAACTTTCCAGGCCCTGGTTCAACAGTGACTAAGGGAAATAGGGTCTCTCAATGGTTGAGCTAAGGAAACTGACCAAGGTTCAAATTCCAGCCCTGTCATTTACTTGCTGGGTGACCTTCAGTAAAATTTTGAACTTCTGTGAGCCTCAGTTTGGTCATATGACATTAATAATAGTATAATAGGGTTATAATGAGGATTCAATTAGTTAATACTTGTAATTAATTTAGAATGTACTCACTACTCATAAGAATGTAGCTTTCTGTTCTGATTATACATGAAAGCATGGAAGATACAGTTGTTTAATACTTTTTACATATTCCAGAAAAAGCTGGCTTAAAATTCAACATTCCAAAAACTAAGATCATGGCATCCAGTCCCATCACTTCATGGCAAATAGAAGGGGAAAAGTGAAAACAGTGACTTTTTTTTCTTGGGTTCCAAAATCACTGTAAATGATAACTGCAGTTACAAAATTAAAATAAGCTCGCTCCTTGGAAGAGAAGTTATGACAAACCTAGACAGCATATTAAAAAACAGTGACATCACTTTGCCAACAAAGGTCCATGTAGTCAAAGCTACGGTTTTTCCAGTAATCATGTACAGATGTGTGAGTTGGACCATAAAGAAGGCTGAGTGCCAAAGAATTGATGCTTTTGAACTGTGGTGTTGGAGAAGACTCTTGAGAGTCCCTTGGACTGCAAGGAGATCCAACCAGTCCATTCTAAAGGAAATCAGTCCTAAAGATTCATTGGAAGGACTGATGCTGAAGCTGAAGCTCCAATACTTTGGCCACCTGATGCAAAGAACTGACTCATTGGAAAAGACCCTGATGCTAGGCAAGACTGAAGGCAGGAGGAGAAGGGGATGACAGAGGATGAGATGGTTGGATGGCATCATTGACTCAATGGACATGAGTTTGAGCAAACTCAGGGAGATGGTAAAGAGCAGGGAAGCCTGGCACGTTGCAGTCCATGGATTCACAAAGAGTCAGACACGACTTAGTGACTGAACAACAGCAACATATTTAGAAGACATTCAAATGAAGGTAAGTAGTTTCAAATTGATTGTTAAACTTCTTGTAGTTGAGGATTTTTAACAAAGAAACCCGATCTGACTGTCAAGGAGGAGGTAAATAGCCAAGCTTGAGGTGTCAGTGCTAGCTTGTGGTTGAAGGCAGGGGTGTGAAGAGCTTTGGAGGAAAAGAGCACACCTTGAGCGAGAAGAACTCTACAGCAAGAGAGAGCATGGAATATTCCAGAAAGAGCAGCGAGGCTGGAGTGTACGGGCTCAGGGTGGCAGGTAGGGGGTATATAGTGAGGCCAGATCCGTGGGGCCTGGAGGCCTTGCTAAGGACTTGACCTTCATCTTAAAAGCTTTTGTTCCAAGGAGCAAGTGTCTTTTTATTTCATGGCTGTAGACACCATCTGCAGTGATTTGGATAAACGCTTCCTAACCAGCTGGTTGAGACTTCTGATTGAGGAACAATTCCAACTCTACATCACGCCCCCTGTGACTTACCTACTTCTGCCTATAAAAGTCTAAGGTAAAGCCCCTCTGCCGAGATGATTTTCCTGACCCAGAGATCGAACCTGTGTCTCCTGTATTGCCAGGTGGATGCAAACTACAATATACAGAATGAATGAACAACAAGGGCCTGCTGTATAGCATGGGCTTCTGTAGTGGCTCAGACAGTAAAGAATTCAACTGCAGTGCAGGAGACTTGGGTTCAGTCTCTGGGTCAGGAAGATCCCCGGGAGAAGGAAATGGCACCCCACTCCAGTATTCTTGCCTGGAGAATTCCATGGACAGAGGAGCCTGGCAGGCTACAGACCATGGGGTCACAAAGAGCCAGACACGAATGAGCAACTAACACACTGTGGAGCACAGAGAACTAAACTCAATATCCTGTGATTAAACCATAAGGAAAAGAATACAAAAATAGAATGCATATAGTATATAACTGAGTCACTTGCTGTAACAGCAGAGATTGGCACAATAGTGTCAATTACAATAAAAAATATATTATTGTCTCTGTTATCTTAGCCTCAGTTTTCTCATCTGTAAAATCAAAATAACAGTGCTACCCTGCAGGAATTTGAGAGGAATGGGTTCATGCATGAAATGTTAGCCTGCTATTATTACAGATTATGTTGGAAAAACAGTTTGGTCTTCTCAAAGGAGCGGGAGGCCACTGTTTGCTGCTGCTGCTGCTGCTAAGTCGCTTCAGTCGTGTCCAACTCTGTGCGACCCCATAGACGGCAGCCCACTAGGCTCCTCCATCCCCAGGATTCTCCAGGCAAGAATACTGGACTGGGTTGCCATTTCCTTCTCCAATGCATTAAAGTAAAAAGTGAAAGGGAAGTTGCTCAGTCGTGTCCGACTCTTAGCGACTCCATGGACTGCAGCCCACAGGCTCCTCCGTCCATGGGATTTTCCAGGCAAGAGTACTGGAGTGGGGTGCCATTGCCTTCTCCGACTGTCTATGAGAAGCATTTAAATCACGCTCAGTGTCTGCCACTCTCTTTGTTCTCTTCTGAACCAAGTGTCCAGAGGCAGAGCCTTGCAAAAAGTTCGCCATGCTTCTGCTTCTGTGTCCCTGCCACTGTGGTGTAGCAGAAGCTCTTTTTGTCCTTCCCAATTCCCCGGGGTCTTTTTTTTTTTCTTTCTTAAATTTTTGGCCATACCCTATGGCTTGCAGGACCTTAGTTCCTCTACCAAGTATCAGAGTCATGCCCCTGCATTGGAAGGTGAAAACTTAACCACTGGACTACCAGGGAAGTGCCCCTGTAGCCTTTTAATGGACTCCAGCGCATTTCCAGCTGCCAGTATCTGCTTTTCTCAGCCTAAAGGCTTCCCCCACCCCCCAGAATTGAGGAAGGTTGTTCTTTCCAGGTACAGATCTAGCTGAAAATGACCAGTGGCACTCCCCAAGGAGCAGCCCTCAACAGGTGACACAGAGAGCTGGTGTATAAATACCTCAGTTCCCCTGACTTCAGGTGAAGAAAGTCTGAGGCATATATTTTGTGCTAGGTTTTTCTCAGGGAATTAACTCTACTCTTTCCTGGTTTAATAACACGCCACCCCTTTCTTGGGTCCCTTCTGTGTTGGGGGCCAGAGTGAGGTACTCCGCCCATGGCAAAGGTCATGAGGAAGGAGGCTCAACATACGCAAAGGCGGGATCGAGCCTCAGGAGTCCCCCTGGAAATCCTCAAGCATCTACCCCCATAACCAGAGCCTGCCTGCTTTACTACTTTGTGCTCTCACCTACACCTCTGACTTTACGGGGGGGCTGTCCCCCACCACCTCTTTCGGAGAAAGAGTTAACTTAGAGCTCCAGTTAATAAAAACTCCTGGGCATGACAAGAGTGTTTTAACCTACAAACTCCTCTGAAGGTTCTCTAGCCTGCCACAGGTGATTGCTCACAGCCTCCCAACTGTGAGAGACATGAGATGCTTTAAACCTTCTAAAAACAGGTTCCTTAGAAAAGTTAGAAAACTATTAGTATAAGTATAGTGGGCTAATTAGAAATTGTATTGGTGAAGGGTTTTTCACTTGTTGAGCCAATGTTTGTTGCTAAGTCTCCACATCCCCTGCCCTTACACACATTAATGAATATATAGAAGAAATAAGTATTAACCTTTGATATTAATCACGTTAGACCTTAGGCTAAGTAAATTCTTTCCTTAACTAAAACCCACTACACCCTCACCCTATAGGAATGTAACTTTATTTGGGTGGCGTCTGTTTTAAGAATAATCACGCCTGGAGAAATAAGTGTCCTGGTTGACTGACCACTGTCACAAGGAGAGGGTCATAAATTGTCAGCAGGCCCCCTGGCCAGAAGATGATGTAACACCCCTAAGACCGCTGTATACATTTGTATGAAGCACCTGACTTT
>NW_011494611.1:2483523-2488110 GCF_000754665.1 Bison bison bison
TTCTCCACTGAATTTTCCTACTGAGCTATCCTCATTCTATTACTCTTTATATCTCTAATTAATATCTAACTGAAGCTATTGTATCCTGATCCTCGCCGACGCCGTCCCCGCTTCGAACTCCCTGGATCAGCCGGGGCTGGACCCCAGCACTTCTGTACTCTCCTACCACTCTGCCCTGCACCTTCCACATAAACTCTTGTGCTTAAGTGCATGCTTCAGGGTCTGCGTCCCAGAGAACCTGCACTCACCACCAGGCTCAACTGGTTAGACAAGGACTGAACCTTGATCTAGGACAGCCACCCTTGGAGGGCCAGAACTCCACTCTGTGCATAATTATGATTAAGCGAAGCAAGCTGATTCTTTTTCTCATGGAGCAGAGAAGAAAGAAACTAAAGTAGGAAAAAGGAGACCAACAAAAGATGGGCTGGATCCTGGCACCCGCCCTGGTGTGCTTCCTTGGGCGTGTGTGTGTGTCTGTGTGGTTTTGTTTGTTTATTTTTGGGTTTTTTGCACCATGTGGCTTGTAGGATCTCCAGTTCCCCGACCAGATTTTCAACTGTAGTCCACGGCAGTAAAAGCCCAGAATCCTAACCACAAGGCCACCAGGAAACTCCTGTGCAGTTTTATAACAGCTTCCACCAGTGAGTGAACCTAAGCACAGTTTTAAAAAGTTCAACTCGCAGAGGCTTCAGGGCCAGACAGGCTTGAGTTCAGATCAGGTCTGTGTGGTGTTGTTTAGTTGCCAAGTCGTGTCCAACTCTTTGTGACCCCGTGAACTGCAGCATGCCAGGCTTCTCTGTCCCTCACCATCTCCCAGAGTTTGCCCAAGTTCATGTCCAGTGAATCAGTGATGCCATCCAACCATCTGAGGTCTGTGTGGTCTTTAGCAAATATAGCTTGGCACCTCTGAGTCTCCGCTTCCTCCATTCTAAATGGTAAAAGACAAGCCACCTCATAGGAATTTTAAGGATGAAATAAAGGAATATATGTTAGGCAACCTGGGGCATAGTTTGTGATCAGTAAACGTAGCTCTGTCCCATACCTGAGATTATCTACAGGTACCGGCATCTACAAATAGATCCTGTCTTTTGGTCACCATGGCGACCCTAGACAAGCTCATAAATTTCCTCTAATGAAGCTGAGATATTTTCATTTTTCCCTGCTGTGCTTGTCTGTGTCTTGCATCGATTAAAAACTCCCAGAGGAGTCACATTTTAGAGTATGTGGTCTGACCATTTGTAATCCACATCACCTACTCTAATATGGGCAAAAATAATCAAACAGGAAAAATCAAAAAGGTTCAATTCAATCTTCCCTGAGCCCTAAGGTGCCTCTATATATATTGGGCAGCTTAGGGACCAGCTTAGGGAACTGAGAGGGGAATACTGAGAACAGCTGTTGGTTGACTTTGGGAGGTCAAGAGTAGCCTCCAGTCAGTTGGTATAATTTGAGAGACCACCAAGTAAGACCTCCTGCTTCACTGACTCTCACTCCACCTTCGCTTCAGGTTTGTAATTCATTTTGATTCCTCCTGAGGACTTGATCTTACCAGGTCCTAAGCTAAGCATGAGAGTCTCAGATAACAATCTGGCCCAGGATCTGCCCTGAGGAACTTAACTGTCAGCAACCTCCTTTTGCTTCTTTGTGAAATGAAGGCATTGGAGGCAGTGATTTTTAAAATCCCTTCTTATGTTGAAATGGTAAGATTTTTCAGAACGTGAAGTCAACTCTATGAGCAAACCCTGAGAAGAAAGGCTTTGCTTGGAGATAAAGATAAGGATGGGAGATGATTGAAATGTCATGGATTTTTGCAAACACTTCACAGTGTTATCAAAACATGAATCCAGCATCTTTCGTTCCATGGATCTAAAAGGACTATGATGTAACTGGGGACCTGCCATGTGGATAAGCTGTGTCTACGGTTGAGATTCAGGCTGTCTGGACCAAGACATCTACAGTCACTTCTGCTTTAACACTTGTTTTGAAGATGGAATTTGTTCCAACACAACTGATATGTGTTGAGCATAATGCAAATTTTTATTTCATCCACAAGAAACTTTAGGTGAAAGCAGAAAACTGCCACCTTCTGACCCAAATTCGTAGTGAGGAATAAAAAACAAGTCTAGACTGAAGCAAGGGGAGACTTCATTTGAATGGTTTATTGCAAGGAGAGGATGGGGGCAGGCTACAGTTGTAGCATGGAGAAACACCCACCATGAGGTCTGCGGTTTAGCAAGAAGTTTTCTTCGGTGTGTATTAGTCACTCAGTTGTGTCCAATTCACTGTGACCCCTGGACTCCCGCCAGGCTCCTCTGTCCATGGGATTCTCCAGGCAAGAATACTGGAATGGGTTGCCATTTCCTTTTCCAGGGATCGAACCCTGGTCTCCTGCATTGCAGGCAGATTCTTTACCATCTGAGCCATCAGGGAAGCCCCTCTATGGATGAAAGTAATCAAGGCCAGAAGGAACTGGCTGTGGAGAGAAGGATGAAACAGACAGAGTAACTTGGAGAATGTCAGCAGACTCAGGAGGTTGCTAAGGAGGGCTGGATGCTGGTTCAGGTCCACGGTGGGCCAGGTTCAGGGGCCTCAGGGAAGGAGAGAGCCTTAAACCAAAGTTTGGCTGACAAGAATTTTGTTCTGATTGTGTTAAGTTGCTTGAATCATGTTTAGCTTTTTGCAACCCTATGGAATGTAGCCCGCCAGGCTCCTCTGTCCATGGAATTCTCCAGGCAAGAATACTGGAGTCGGTTGCCATTTCCTCCTCCAGGGGATCTTCCTGACCCAGAAATCTAACTTACTTCTCTTATGTCTCCTGCATTGGCAGGCGGGTTCTTCCACCACCTGGGAAGCCCTTTGTTCTGATTGGGACAAAACAATTCAGCTACTCCTTTACAAGGCCAGGAATGGGAATTTGGAGGGTCTGTGTACGGCCTTGTCTTGGGTTAATAAGGACGGTCATCCAGGACCTTGCGTAACCTCAGTTACACAAGAAGAATGGCTTTAGGCGTGTTTCCTGAACACAGAAAGCTGAGCAGGTTTCTTTAGCCATCGCTGTTTTCCAGGATGGTAAGACTCCAGTTAAATTCACCATTGTCACTGGATATATGCAAACACGCACACACACACGCAGGTGTTTCAGACAGCCATGGCTTCCTCGCTTCTCTACGTGTGTTAAGAGGCACACCTACCCCCATCTGGTGTCGTAGCTATCTCAGATTTCAGATAACCCTCTCCCACCACACCACACAGCCCTCCCTGACTTCCACAAGCAAACTTCAGTTCTCTCTCAAGGAAAGATGCCATATTTATCGTGGTACTTATATGTTTCTTAGCTTCCCAGGTGGCTCAGTGGTAAAGAATCCGCCTGCCAATGCAGGAAATGCACATTCAGTCTCTGGGTTGGGGAGATCCCCTGAAGGAGGAAATGGCAACCCACTCCAGTATTCTTGCCTGGGAAATCCCATGGATGGAGGAGCCTGGTGGGCTATAATCCATGGGTTGAAAAGAGTCAGACACGACCTAGTGAACATATATGTCTGTGTTTCTTAACCATTTAATATGTGCAAGAATATGGCACTATCTTTATTAGGTTCCTACCTTTAAAAAAAAAAAAACGAGTCCCTGAAAATATTTTCCAGGGTTGTGCCCTTAGCCATTTTCCCCATTACAACCCCTGTGGTTTGTAATTGCATGGTTGACATAGCACGGTGATTCTCGGGAGCTCATAATATAATCATGTGATAGCAGAGCTGACTGTACTGGCGATGAGGAGCCTCTTTGGAGAGAAAGTACGTGAGCAATGGCCTTGCACCAGCCCAGGATCACTGGTCTCTGCGGTGTGTATTCTGCATGTCTGTGCTCCATGTCTAGCACAGGGCGGTGTGTCCAGCACAGGGCTACCCAGCAGAGGTAGGAAGCAGGGCTTGGATCCAGAGCTTGCTCTGCTTGCCAAACACTCGTGGCTCTGTCTGCTCAAAGGGAGCTCCTGTACTTGCACAGGAAAGAGGAGGACAGGAGTTTTAATTGCATTTGGAATTGGAGTGAGTTAATTAAATGAACAATATTGTGTCTTACACCCCAAAATGAGATTCTACTAATAACCTAAAAAGTCCTTCCAAAGTCTCTAGAAACAGACACTGTGTACTGAATACTCATGGCCCAAGGCCCTGGCCAGGAGCTCTGATTGCCCCGAGCCCCCTCCAGGCTGCTCTGAGGGCTCAAAGGATCCAACATGCCTGCACTTTCAGAGTCTGATGTGCCGTGCAGAGCTTTGACTCAAAGTGGGTTACTGGGTTGGCTAAAATGTTCATTTAGTTTTTTTCCATAGGCTGTTACAGAAAAGCCCGAATGAGCTTTTTGGCCAACCCAATAAAATGCAGAGTTCCAAAGAATAGCAAGAAGAGATAAGAAAGCCTTCCTCAATGATCAAAGCAAAGAAATAGAGGAAAACAACAGAATGGGAAAGGCTAGAGATCTCTTCAAGAAAATCAGAGATACCAAGGAAACATTTCATGCAAAGATGGGCTTGATAAAGGACAGAAATGGTATGGACCCAACAGAAGCAGAAGATATTAAGAAGAGGTG
>NW_011494611.1:2489028-2489289 GCF_000754665.1 Bison bison bison
TCTCCAATGCATGAAAGTGAAAAGTGAAAGTGAAATCGCTCAGTTGTGCCTGACTCTTAGCGACCCCATTGACTGCAGCCTACCAGGCTCCTCCATCCATGGGATTTTCCAGGCAAGAGTACTGGAGTGGGGTGCCATTGCCTCTCCATATGCAGATGACACCACCCTTATGGCAGGAAATGAAGAGGAACTAAAAAGCTTCTTGATAAAAGTGAAAGAGGAGAGTGAAAAAGTTGGCTTAAAGCTCAACATTCAGAAAAC
>NW_011494611.1:2489389-2489793 GCF_000754665.1 Bison bison bison
ATTGCACTCATCTCACATGCTAGTAAAGTAATGCTCAAAATTCTGCAAGCCAGGCTTCAGCAATACATGAACCATGAACTTCCAGATGTTCAAGCTGGTTTTAGAAAAGGCAGAGGAACCAGAAATCAAATTGCCAACATCCTCTGGTTCATGGTAAAAGCAAGAGAGTTCCAGAAAAACATCTATTTCTGCTTTATTGATTATGCCAAAGCCTTTGACTGTGTGGATCACAATAAACTGTGGAAAATTCTGAAAGAGATGGGAATACCAGACCACCTGACCTGCCTTTTGAGAAACCTATATGCAGGTCAGGAAGCAATAGTTAGAACTGGACATGGAACAACAGACTAGTTCCAAATAGGAAAAGGAGTATGTCAAGGCTATATATAGTCACCCTGCTTATT
>NW_011494611.1:2489893-2492914 GCF_000754665.1 Bison bison bison
GGTTTTTCCAGTAGTCATGTATGGATGTGAGAATTGGACTGTGAAGAAAGCTGAGCACTGAAGAATTGATGCTTTTGAACTGTGGTGTTGGAGAAGACTCTTGAGAGTCCCTTGGACTGCAAGGAGATCCAACCAGTCCATTCTAAAAGAGATCAGTACTGGGTATTGTTTGGAAGAAATGATGCTAAAGCTGAAACTCCAATACTTTAGCCACCTCATGCGAAGAGTCGACTCATTGGTTTTCCAATGACTCTGATGCTGGGAGGGATTGGGGGCAGGAGGAGAAGGGGACAACAAATGATGAGATGGCTGGATGGCATCACCGACTCGATGGACGTGAGTTTGAGTGAACTCCGGGAGTTGGTGATGGACAGGGAGGCCTGACGGGTTGCAATTCATGGCGTCACAAAGAGTCAGACACGACTGAGCAACTGAACTGAATAAAATGAAAGGTTCTCACCAAAACAGTTTAATGGGACCACTATTCAGTAGAAGCTTCCCCCTGATAGCTCAGTGGGTAAAGAATCCTCCTGCAAAGCAGGAGACACAGGAGATGTGGATTCGATTCCTGAGTTGGGAAGATCCCCTGGAGGAGGAAAAGGCTACCCACTCCAGTGTTCTTGCCTGGAGCATTCCATGGACAGAGAAACCTGGCAGACTACAGTCCAAAGGGTAGCAAAGAGTCGGAGATGACTGAGCAACTGAAGATCAAAAACAAAGCTCAATAGAAAAAGGGCAGGGGAAGAAGAGGTAGGTGCTAGCAGAAGCATCGGGAATGAAAGCTATTTCTGTACTAAGGTAACCACACACCCCAATGTACCCAGGACAGTCTTGGTTAATGTGCCCTGTGCCCCCTTTATTTTCAAAAAGGACCTGCTCATCCTATTTATATTCTAACAGTTGAGACTCCTTAATAAATAGTTGGTTAAACAACCTGTGGTATAATAAAAAATATGTATTTGGTCTCTGTCCCTGGTTCCCGACACCATGTTCCTAGGTTCTAAAACCCTCGGAATTTCCTAAGATATAGGAATGTCTTTTATTATTCGTAATGAGCTTATGAGTTTACGCTAATGAGGTTCCTCTTGCTGGGCCCTTAGATAACTTAGGATGGAGACTGGTTCTCAGAGGAACCAACCCTGTGACTACAGGACTGGAATTTTCAGCCTCACTTCATTTCAGGGGAAGGGAGAGGGGCTGCCAGTTGAGTTCAATCACCAATGGACAATGATTTATCAATCATGCCTACACAATGAAACATCCATTAAAACCCAGAACAGGGGGTTTGGGGGATCTTCTCAGTTGGTGAACATATCTATGTGCTAAGAGCGTGGCTCATCCCATCTCCATGGGGACAAAGGCAACTGCACTCTGGACGCTTCTCCTCTCTTATCCACCTTTTCATCTGTCACTAGTCATTTCAACCTCATCCAAAAAAAGAAAAAGAAGAAGCAATCCTTATTGACTTGACCCAAAGCTGCCACCTGCTTCGAGTCTCCCTTAATCCCCTCCTTCACCTCCAACTAGAGTAGGTCACTTCCTTCTCTGAGCCCTGGTGGTTGACAAGGTTCATACTCCTACTGAAGACCCCGACTGTTCCCTGGCATCAGGAATGTTTTCTGTTAAAACTCATCCAGTAGTACCTTAAATTAAATACACACTTATTATCTCGCTTCATAAGAAGACTCAGAATCTGAGGATCCAGGGCCAGTCGGAGGCCCAGTGAGATCCTTCAGGAGCCCAGTCTCTTCTTGCCTTTTTGTTCCTCCTTCCTAAACTGTAAGTTTTTTTCATTTTCACTCTTGCCATCTTGAAGTCACAAGATGGTCATAGCAATTAGGCAGAAATCCTCATACCAACCTCCCAAAGCAATTTTAAAAAATTCAATGTGTATTTGTTTAATGAAAATATAGTTTATTTATAATGTACAGAAATGTGGATCAGTTTTATACACACACACACACACACACACACACAGGTCTCTTTGACCAGTACTGGGGCCAAGAATACTCACATAGAGGGATGGGATTTCCAGGGCTGCCTAAGACAAACATGACTCTTCCTAGGGTTGGAAGAGGGATCTCTGCCCTTACAACATCCCAGGGGAAGGGATGGAGGGTGGAGAATGGAGAATGGCTTCTGGGCTTTGAAGCCAGCCAACTCTGACCATCTGTTTCCCCTTGGCCATCACTTCTTCAGTGCCTCTGCATCTCCAAGACCTTGGCCCTTCTTGCAAACACCGCAAGGGACAGGCCTCCTCTCCCCTAGTCCCAGGAATGCTCAAAGTCCCCCCAAGGAGCTGGAGAGCACTTGGTAAGTGTTTTATGAATAAATGACAACAAAAAAGAAGAAAAGGTTTGGTTTTATGAAGCAGAAGGAAGGGAGAATTTGGAAGAAATGTGTTTCATAGACTTAATGAACATTAAAGTCTGTAGAAAAGGAATTCTTTGCTAGAGCCCATGACTGAGTGTCCGGGATTCCATGAGTCCCTGAAACTCTAGGGAATGTTTGAATAAATGTGTATATGAATCTTGGGTATGGAGTGTTCTGTGGTTTATATCGCATCCTGAAAGTTCCTGAAACCCCCCAAAGGCTCAGAAGCTCCACCTCGAATGGCCTGAAACAACTCTTCAATTCCCAGAGGGCAAACCAGAAGCTAGCGTCCTATGGTGAATTATAACCTAACTGATCAAGTGCCTAGGGCACTGGATTCCTAGGACTTATCCCTAGACGACTGCCTTCTCCATCTGTTCTATTTTTAGGAAGCCGGAGCAAAGCTGTCATTATTCTACCTCCCAGCCAGCCTGGAAAGTCTCTCCTGCTGACTCACTACCATCCTCCTCTGAACAATGGTCTGTGGGCTCCATCACTCATGCTTGCTGACACACTGGCCTGGAAAGAGCCGATTCTAAGTGGTGGTGTGGCTTTATGGAGTACTAGGGGTAGCAGCTTCGGAGAAGGCAATGGCACCCCACTCCAGTACTCTTGCCTGGAAAATCCCACGGATGGAGGAGCCTGGTG
>NW_011494611.1:2493536-2494478 GCF_000754665.1 Bison bison bison
ATCCCAGGGACGGGGAAGCCTGGTGGGCTGCCGTCTATGGGGTCACACAGAGTCGGACATGACTGAAGCGACTTAGCAGCAGCAGCAGCAGCAGCAGCAGCAGCAGCAGCAGGAGTCGCAGCTTAAGAAAGGAGGAGGGATGGAGGTAGAGGGGCATATCCACCATACAGAGCCACCCCAGGCTGGAAGAGGAAAGGAAAGTTTACTTATAGATGCTGGTGAGATGCATGTTAAATTCCAAGCAACTTCTGCAGAGCCCAAAGCTTGTGCTTGGGAGTGAGGAACTGAGAGAAGCCCCTCTCCACCCCTGCCTCAGTGGGCAGCTTCCCCTCTCTTATGAGGATGGAGAAAAAGGCTGCTGAGTCTGCACTGGAGGCTGAGTGTGGTAATCAGAGGATAGCATATCTGTGTGCTCAGTTGCTCAGTGCTGTCCAAATCTTTGTGACTCCATGGACTGTAACCCGCCAGGTTCCTCTGTCCATGGGATTATCCTGGCAAGAATACTGAAGTGAGTTGCCATTTCTTCCTCCAGGGGATCTTCCAGACCCAGGGATCAAACCCACATCTCCTGCATCTCCTGCATTGGCAGGTGG
This sequence comes from Bison bison bison, assembly GCF_000754665.1. Lineage (NCBI taxonomy): Eukaryota > Metazoa > Chordata > Mammalia > Artiodactyla > Bovidae > Bison > Bison bison. Next base: position 2,494,130 of record NW_011494611.1, read on the forward strand.
ATTCTTTAACCTCTGAAACACCTGGGAAGCCCAATCAGGGGATATCACCCCCACCCATAATTCAGTGTGGGAAACCAGGCCCAGGAGAGCTTTCTATGTTTAGCCTCCCTGGTTTGTACCCTGGTTAATCTGTAGACTTGCTGTGTGATCTTTGGAAATTCATTTGGCCTTTCTGGTTCTTATTTGGAAGTTACAGGGTTTCACTACATCAATGGTCTCTACTATTGCTCCCTACACCATCTGATCTCACAAAAGTTACTCTGGGAGGGTTCCCACGAGGGACCTTAAAGGCTGGAAGAAAAGGGCCCCCCCAAAGAGGAAACAGAGGAACGCTGGCCTCTGGACATCT
>NW_011494611.1:2494578-2496488 GCF_000754665.1 Bison bison bison
TTTATTTATTGGCTACACCAGGTCTTAGTTGCAGCATGTGGGATCTTCCATCTTTGTTCAGGCATGTAAATTCTTAGTTGTGGCACATGGGACCTTAGTTCCCTGATCAGGGATTGAACCTGGGCCCTCTGCATTGGGATGGTGGAGTCTTAGCCACTGGGCTACCAGGGAAGTCCCCCACTGCACTGCTAACCACTTCCTTCCCAGCTGCATACTGCCCACATGGGAGACACCAATTTCAGGAGGCAGCCCCCATTTCAAAGGGAAAGAAAAAGCCTTCTGAAGCCAGGAATCTCTGAAAATAATAGGGTCCAGACCTCAGCGAATCTGAGGGCAGCGAATCTCGGGCAGCCAGCTGCTCGGCTGGGTGGGGCTGGGGGCATTCTGCTCACACACATCTGTTGCACTGCCAATCTCCTCTGAGAAACATTATTTTCAGAGCCACGAGTCTACTAAGATCCTAAGTGGAAATATCACTATCATTCAGCTGGTGACAGACACAATACCAAGAACAGTGTACTTATCATCACTGGAGAAAAACATTGAATGGGTTTTTGAATAACCACCAAATGGCTCACAGAGTGCATGGGAATTCATTATCAGACTTGGCCCCGCTCCTCTCCGATGTGCCCTTGGCACCATTCGTTTCTGAAATTTGCATTCCTAGATGGAAGATGGGGATGTAGATAGCCGGTGGCTGAGATGGGGTGGGGAAGGGAAGCATTCAGACGTGTGCCGGGTGGTGGCTGCCTAGGGAAAAAACCGATAGTGGCTGGAATTACCTAGTTACAATGACAGATTCTATGTGGTTTAAGAAAAAAGGAAACTTATTATCATCTACGGAAGAGCCCAGAGTTATATCTGATTCAGTGTCATAAGGAACCTTTCTTCAGCTTCTGGTTCTGCTTTCGTCTTATGGGGGCTTAAGTCCTGGCCAGATCTTCCCATTGTGGTGGCAGAGATGGCCCCAGTGGCTCCAGGCCACCAGCTTATCCACAGCAGGGAAAGAATTCCTCTTTGTCTGAAAGCTGCAGCCAAAGTCTGAGGGTAGAATTTCACTGGCAGGCGTGTCATCTGGATTCCCAGAGCAGAGCAAAGCACAGTAGCCAAGCCTGGAGGCAAAAGGCAAGGTCAGCAACCACCCCCGCCACCCCAAACCATGCGAACTGACGGGATGACAATGGCATTTTAAGGGGAAATTAGGGTGCTGCTGTTGGAAGAAGGGGGACCAGATGCTGGGCAGGAACCCAGGAGCTCTTTCTAGTCACCACCTGCACACTGAATCCATTCAGTCCTGTCCCCACAGCAGGAATGAAAAGTGCTCGCTCTGCCTATGTTGTACTCACCTACCATAGGTTTTTCTAGGTGGTTATTTCCTTACCTGCTCGTATGCTTTAAGGGTACAGCCATGATCCTTATCATCTGGACACTAGCATTTTAAAGCCTACTATATCAGATCAGATCAGATCAGATCAGTCGCTCAGTCGTGTCCGACTCTGCGACCCCATGAATCTCAGCACGCCAGGCCTCCCTGTCCATCACCAACTCCCGGAGTTCACTCACACTCACGTCCATCGAGTCAGTGATGCCATCCAGCCATCTCATCCTCTGTCGTCCCCTTCTCCTCCCGCCCCCAATCCCTCCCAGCATCAGAGTCTTTTCCAATGAGTCAACTCTTCGCATGAGGTGGCCAAAGTACTGGAGTTTCAGCTTTAGCATCATTCCTTCCAAAGAAATCCCAGGGCTGATCTCCTTCAGAATGGACTGGTTGGATCTCCTTGCAGTCCAAGGGACTCTCAAGAGTCTTCTCCAACACCACAGTTCAAAAGTATCAATTCTTTGGCGCTCAGCCTTCTTCACAGTCCAACTCTCACATCCATACATGACCACAGGAAAAACCATAGCCTTGA
>NW_011494611.1:2496588-2496971 GCF_000754665.1 Bison bison bison
TGTAGTGATTCTGGAGCCCAGAAAAATAAAGTCTGACACTGTTTCCACTGTTGCCCCATCTATTTCCCATGAAGTGGTGGGACCGGATGCCATGATCTTCATTTTCTGAGTGTTGAGCTTTAAGCCAACTTTTTCACTCTCCACTTTCACTTTCATCAAGAGGCTTTTGAGTTCCTCTTCACTTTCTGCCATAAGGGTGGTGTCTGTATATCTGAGGTTATTGATATTTCTCGCGGCAATCTTGATTCCAGCTTGTGTTTCTTCCAGTCCAGCGTTTCTCATGATGTACTCTGCATAGAAGTTAAATAAGCAGGGTGACAATATACAGCCTTGACGTACTCGTTTTCCTATTTGGAACCAGTCTGTTGTTCCATGTCCAGTTC
>NW_011494611.1:2498982-2499257 GCF_000754665.1 Bison bison bison
GGAAACGAACAGAGATCATTCTGTCGTTTTTGAGATTGCATCCAAGTACTGCATTTCGGACTCTTTTGTTGACCATGATGGCTATTTCATTTCTTCTCAGGGATTCCTGCCCGCAGTAGTAGATACAATGGCCATCTGACTTAAATTCACCCATTGCAGTCCATTTCAGTTTGCTGATTCCTAGAATGTTGACATTCACTCTTGCCATCTCTTGTTTGACCACTTCCAATTTGCCTTGATTCATGGACCTGACACTCAAGGTTCCTATGCAATAT
>NW_011494611.1:2499943-2502163 GCF_000754665.1 Bison bison bison
TTGCAGGACAATGTGAATGTACTTTGTACCACTGAACTGTACAGTTAACTACAGTTAAAACAGTCTGTCTTATATTATGTGACTTAAAAAATGCATGATGGCCCAAATTTGTCAGTGTAGCCAGTGTTTGCCACTCCTCTAGTAGATGATCATTCCTTTATCTATTGCTGTGTGACAGGTCACTCTCAGAACTGTAGCAGCCTAAAACCACAGGAAGCAGTTGTTTTGCCTGTGAATCTGCAATTTAAGAGACTTGTCAAATATGGCTTATCTCTGCTGCAGGCAATGTCAGCGGGGGAAGCGTAACTGAGATGGGATGATCTACTTTCAAGATATTTCACTCACCTGGTGGGCAAGCTTGCGCTCACGATCAGCTGGGAACTCCTCTGGGGCTGCCAGCAAGAGGCTTGATCCTTTTTCCCCCCAGGTTTATTGACATATAATTGACATATTCAGTTCAGTTCAGTTGAGTCGCTCAGTCGTGTCCGACTCTTTGCGACCCCATGAATCGCAGCACGCCAGGCCTCCCTGTCCATCACCAACTCCCGGAGTTCACTCACACTCACGTCCATCGAGTCAGTGATGCCATCCAGCCATCTCATCCTCTGTCGTCCCCTTCTCCTCCCGCCCCCAATCCCTCCCAGCATCAGAGTCTTTTCCAATGAGTCAACTCTTTGCATGAGGTAGCCAAAGTACTGGAGTTTCAGCTTTAGCATCATTCTTTCCAAAGAAATCCCAGGGCTGATCTCCTTCAGAATGGACTGGTTGGATCTCCTTGCAGTCCAAGGGACTCTCAAGAGTCTTCTCCAACACCACAGTTCAAAAGCATCAGTTCTTCGGTGCTCAGCTTTCTTCACAGTCCAATTCTCACATCCATACATGACCACAGGAAAAACCATAGCCTTGACTAGACGGACCTTTGTTGACAAAGTAATGTCTCTGCTTTTGAATATGCTATCTAGGTTGGTCATAACTTCTCTTCCAAGGAGTAAGTGTCTTTTAATTTCATGGCTGCAGTCACCATCTGCAGTGATTTATAGCCTTACATAAATTTAAGGTGTAGAGCATAATGGTTGAGTTATAGATGTCCTGTAGAGAAGGAAGTGGCAACCCACTCCAGTATTCTTGCCTGGGAAATACCATGGACAGAGGAGCCTGGGGGGTTATAGTCCATGGGGTCTCAAAGGGTCAGACATGACTTAGAGACTTAACAAAAAAACAACATAGATATCATGAAATGATTACTGCAATAAGATTAATTATTATAACATCTGTCATCTCATACAGATATCTTTTAAAAAAAGAAAAGAAGAGGAAAAAAAAAAAGATACGTCTTCATGTGGACTTTTGCACAGGGCTGCTTGTGCTTCCTCACAGTATGGTAGCTGTGTTCTAAGAGTATTCCAACAGATGAAAAGTGGAAATGGCCAGTGTCTCAAGGTCTGAGTCTAAAAATTGGGACAAGGCAACTTCCACCCTCTGCTAGTACTGGTCAAGCAGTCACAGAGCCCACTCAGATCCAAGCAGAGGAGACAAAGTTTCCACCTCGCAATAGAAGGAATGTCCAAGAATTTGCAGCCACATACAGTCTATCACAATGACCTCCAAGGGCTCTGCTAGTTCAGATGTCTCTTGGTTCAAAAACTCAACAGTCTGGCCTTGGATTCCAGGAGCAATTGTCTAATTCCTTAAACTGACCCTGTAAGAGAACCTCAGGTAACCTGTACCTGAATCCCTCAGGTCCCTCGACCTTTATAGTGTCCTACAATTTCTCCCATTCTCCGTGCCCACCACCACCGTGTAGAGCGGCCTGAATGTCACAGTGACCTCTTACCCAGTCTCTTGGCTCCCATTCTATCCACATATGCTTCCAAAGTCATCCTCCTAAACACCTCTCTTATGCTCCCTAGGCAAAATTGTCAGTGACTTCCCGCTGCCAGATTGGCTCCACTTTCTTTCTGACTTGGTTTTTTTTTCTTTTTCTTTCTGACTTTGGAATACTTCTTTCAGGCTGAAAAGGAACATCGTCTGTCTGAAATGTTTAATTATCTCTCCTATCTCTCTTAAGAGGAACTCAAAAGCCTCTTGATAAAAGTGAAAGTGGAGAGTGAAAAAGTTGGCTTAAAGCTCAACATTCAGAAAACGAAGATCATGGCATCCAGTCCCACCACTTCATGGGAAATAGATGGGGAAACAGTGGTAACAGTGTCAGACTTTATT
>NW_011494611.1:2502263-2502939 GCF_000754665.1 Bison bison bison
GAACGGGGTCTTTTGCTTCCACTCGACATGAATGCCTGGTCTCCCCCGGGTGTGTCTGGAACTGCAACCCCTGAGATCCCCTGTCGCCCCTGGAGAGGAACACTGGCTTCTGGACACAAGCCTAGATGAGGTCTATTTGGCCCTGCAGTCACTCGAGAGCAATCCCCAGCTTTCCTTCGCAACTCGAATGGAAGATTGGACTTCCCTGGGCCAACACAAGAGGCATCCTGAATTCCCCATCGTAATTCGAGAATCCTGCTACACCTCGAGAAAAACCACGTGGTTCCCCCGTCATCGCAAGATGTAGCCCTGTGCCGCTACAGCGTCTCAGGAGAAGTCCCACTTTAGGAATTGGAGTTAGAAACGTACTTGTCACCCTTGATGCGACCCACAAAGTGCCCCGACATCCCGGTCTCCCTCGAGAGGAACACCGAAGTTTTCCGGCACCACTTCCTCTGAGCCTCTTCTACCCTCCTGATCTGGACAGGAGGGTCAACTCCTCTGCTTTGTCTGGAAGGGGTTCCCGACCTTCCGGTCGCACCTCAGGATGAGGCCGGTCTCACGACGACATTCCAGACGTGGCCTCGTGGGTGGTTCCACATTCCGAAGGACCCCGATTTCCCGGTCCCTCTTGATAAGACCCGATGCCCGGACACCTCTTCGAACTCCACCCTGT
>NW_011494611.1:2503039-2506943 GCF_000754665.1 Bison bison bison
GACAGGGATGAGATGGCTGGATGGCATCACTGACTCGATGGACGTGAGTCTGAGTGAACTCCGGGAGTTGGTGATGGACAGGGAGGCCTGGCGTGCTGCGATTCATGGGGTTGCAAAGAGTCAGACACGACTGAGCGACTGATCTGATCTGATCTGATCTGATCTCTCTTACAATGAAATGTAACCAAGGCATTTAGGGCCAGCCTCCAAAAGCCCCTTGATGCTTTTCCTAATTCTTAGACTCTCAGTTCAGTTCCATTCAGTCGCTCAGTCGTGTCCGACTCTTTGTGACCCCATGGACTGCAGCACGCCAGGCCTCCCTGTCCATCAGCAACTCCCAGAGTTTACTCAAACTCATGTCCATTGAGTCGATGATGCCATCCAACCAGCTCATCCTCTGTCGTCTCCTTCTCTTCCCGCTTCAATCTTTCCCAGCATCAGGGTCTTTTCAAATGACTCAGTTCTTAGCATCAGGTGGCTTAGACTCTAATTGTATGGCTTTTATTACCTGGTGGGAAGCTTAGGCCAACTTAGATCTTCTCCTATGTGCTTTTCTTATCCCTGGACTATATACAGGGATCATAATTTTATTTTTTATTTTATTATTGGAGTATCATTGCTTTATGATGTTGTGTTAGTTTCTGCTGTAAACAAAGTGAATCAGCTGTGTGTATACATATACCCCTTCCCTCTTGACCTCCTTTCCTGCCCCACATCCCACCCCCCCAGGTCATCACAGAGCATGAAACTGAGCTCCCTGTGCTATACAGCAGCTTCCCATAGCTCCTGATTTCACACATGATAGTGTATATGGCAGTGCCGCTCTCCCAGTTCATCCCACCTGCCTTTCCCACCCTGTGTCCACATGTCCCTTCTCGTCTCTATTCCTGCCTTCAGGGACCATAACTTATGGTCCCTCCATGGCTTGATCTCTTGGCTTCCAAGAGAGTGCTTGGAAAGAGCCTGGTGAATGGAAACCAACAGAAATATGAACTTCCACCTCCTTCTCACCCCTCTGTCTTGCTTCCACAGTATGAGCAATCCCAGGAACTAGGACTGCAACTTCCCTGGCTTAGGAGTCTTCCTCTTGTGTCTCTTGATTCTGATGTTAGGCTATTAGCAAAAGCAGCTAATCTTTCCAGGAAAGGCTTATGCATGTAAACAGGGTCCAACTTCAGCTTATTCAGGAAACTGAAGAATTGTCTGCCCCATTAGAAATCAAGTTTCCTTCTTGACTTGGTTTGCTTCCCCAGCTAACTGGATTTTTGCTTCTGGTCTGTGCCTTAACATTTATACATAACTCTGACCTGGTCCCTTCCCAGCCCAGAACGCTTCAGTGGCAACCCATGTTCCTTGGAATCACATTTAAGCTTCTCGCCCTGATGCCCAGGGAACTTCATAATCTGGCTCTTGCATACTTGCCCAGCTTCACTGCTGTCAAATCTGTCTCCAAAAATGAGCATTCCCTTATCCCATTGTATCATGTCACTCTGAAGCACTTGAAATCTCTGAAAAGATCAAACCTTTTCAATGTCCTGGGCCCTTTGTCTGTGCTCTTTCCTCTTCCTGGAATGTCCTCTTTGCTGTGTCTAATTGAGTCTAGGCTCTAATGTCACCACCTCCATGAAGCCTTCCCTCATTCCCTTCCTCCTCTCCCAACTGGGTTAGAATGCCCTTACTCTGCTCCTGTGGAATCTAGTGCTTCTCTTGGCCACAGCAACCATTACACTGGGCTGATGGCACTTAAACAAAAATGTCTGTCCCCCTCTAGACTATGATCTTTTAGAGGGCAGAGATTTGAGCTTTTTTTCTCTTATAACACCAATGCCTGGCACAGAAAATGTTTATTGGGTGGATAAATGGCTTGCTCATTACTTTGTAGACAATTTTGAAAAGTAGAATAATAAATCTTAAAAGTCAAATAACACACTGGGGAAAAACAGTTGTTTTACATATGATAAATAGTTAATATATCTATATTACAAAGATCTTTTATGAACAAATAAGGAAAACTTAACCTCCAAAGAGCATGAGGCTAAAAACATGACCATAAAATAAACACAAATGGCCAATAAACATTTGGGGAAAAAAAGTCCAATAAAGCCTTATACATTAAGCATTATACCATTTCATGTTTCATATTGGTAAATGTGAAAAATGGCAAGACTTGGTTTTAATGAGGTTGAAAGAAAATGAAGACTCTCTTCCACTGCTGGCAGAATATTCCCAAGCTCATTTTTTTTTTTTAATGTGCCGTGTGTTCAGGCATGTCTGACTCTTTGCAACCCCATGGACTGTAGCCTGCCAGGTTCCTCTGTCCATGGAATTTTCCAGGCAAGAATATTAGAGTGGGTTGATAAAGTCTTTATTAAATTTGTTACAATATTGCTTCTGTTTTATGTTGTAGTTTTTTGGCCTTGGGGGCATGTGGGGTCTTAACTTCTTGCCCAGGGATCAAACCCGTATCCCCTGCATTGGGAGGAGAGAAGTCTTGACCACTGGACAAGCAGCGAAGTCCCTCCTGAGCTCGTATTTTGACAATATGTTCTAAAATCTTCTAAATGTGCAGGCTCTGTTAACCAACTATTCCACTTCTAGAATTTTTATTCCAAGGAATTAAACAGTAATACACACACATCTTCACATAGAGCTCCCAGTGGTTTCTCACGACTTTTTGATTGATCACTCTACCTCTAAGAACAGACCAATACTACAAGCATGGAGCTGATAGTGTCTAACCACTAATTTAGGGACAAGAGCAGAAAAATCCTCTAGTTGGGTAGTGGTTTGATTATTAGTTACTAGCCGGTGGGAAGCCTTTAGTAAGTTGCTGTGATAAAACCGATCAGGATTTATACAGGGTCCACAAATTCATCACCTGCTGTTCTTGTTGAAAGACGTCCAACGATTACTTGAAAGATCAGTTTGGGAGGGGAATTCTGGGGTTGGTAACTGGAAAGGAAAGTATTTACTGAGCACCTTCTGTGTGCCAAAAAGTTACTTCTATGACCTCATTTTATCTCTTGATGGGTAGCCAGCATTATCTCTAGTTTACTAATGGAAAAAACTAAAATACAGTGTAAGGAGGAAAATAACAATACATACCAGGTATGCCCCACTCTAAAACCCATTGATTTTCCACTGGAGCATGGTAGATGAGTTCTTTACGACTTAGCACTCGGACGTGCCACTGGTTTTTTAAGCAAAGAAGACCAAACACATTTATTCTGGTTGTTCTTCATTAAACTGCATTGAGTGAAATATTGTACAACACCCACATTCAGTAGCTTCAAATCTTTTCTTGGGTACATAATAACAACCTATCATTCAAATGGAAGGAAAATAATCTGATTCTGAGCAGGGCAGAGTGGAATGGGCTCCTGAATGGATTCTCACTCAGGGCAATTTCCTTTCAGTGAGTACTCAATCAGGGTACCCAGACATGTTGGAATAATTGACTTGGAACAGAGTGCCCTGTCCTGGCAGCATGGAAGTTCCTCTAAAAGGAAATGATCCTTTTTTTTTTTTTTTTACACATTCCATAAAATCGGCAGATAAGCCTCGTTGCCTTTGCATCACATCGTAAGAAAAGAATGATTATCCTGATAATGCCTCTGTGCCTTCCCAGAGCTGCATGTATTGGTCTCTTGGGCCTGGACCGGGCTCTATGACACAGGTTGGGCAGCAACAGGAAAGACCAAAAGTACATCAGACCACTTAGAGGTGACTCACTAGGTCTTGTTAGTTTTATTGTTGTTATTGTTTGGGGGAGATTGGTTCAGTTCTAAACTTTTTTTAAAAAATATGTATTTTTAAAACTTCTATTTGTTTTATCTTTGATTGCACTGTCTTTGCTGCTGCACATGGACTTTTGCCTGGTTGTGGCTTCTCGTTGCAGTGGCTT
>NW_011494611.1:2507043-2539855 GCF_000754665.1 Bison bison bison
GCTCTAGGGCGAAGGCTTCAGTACTTGTGGCTCATGGGCTCGGTAGTTGCAGCTCGCCGGCTTTAGAGCACCAGCTCAGTACTTGTGGCACGTGGCTTGGCTGCTCGGTAGCACGTGGGATCTTCCCAAATCAGAGACTGAACCCATGTCCCCTGCATTGGCAGGCAGATTCATATCCACTGTACCACCAGGGAAGTCCTCAAATTTTTTTTAGAAATTGGATTTGGTTTGTTAGAGATTCAACAAACACGTGCAATTCATTTGGTTTTTATTTGTTTGGATTTGTTTTTGCTTGCTTTAAGTTCAAATACCTGCTTTGAAGGTAGGGTGAAATATGAAATTATACAGGGACATGAACACAGCAATATGGCCAAGGAGTATCACTTTAACCATCCATAATAAAAATTAAATTATACACTCATATCAGCTGCCTCATTTTATCCTCTTGTATTCTTGTCTATCATCATTCTACAGATGAGTTTATCGTAAAAAGTAGTTAATTGACTTCTGGTTTGTCCAATATCATATCCAGTGGTTCTGAGTCTTCTTGAGTGAGAAGATTCCTTTGAATACCAGAGTTTGGAGCAGGTCACTCGGCAGGATTATAAGACATACTAAGATAAAGCAGTGGCGGCAGGGGGAGGGGGGGCTTCCCAGGTGGTACTAGTTTTAAAGAACCCCCCTGTCAATGCAGGAGACGAGAGTCACGGGTTTGATTCCTGCATTGGGAAGATCCCCTAGAGGAGGGCATGGCAACCCACTCCAGTGTTCTTGCCTGGCAAATCCCCATGGAGAGAGAAGCCTGGTGTGCTACAGTCCATAGCACTCGTCACCGTACGGAGTAGGACACAACTGAAGTGACTTAGCATGCACACACACAAGATAAAGGGAGCAGTAATCATGGTACAATGGCAGCCAGAGTCAGAGAACGTTTTAGAGCATCATTAAGGGAGGCAGGTCGGAGAAGGCAATGGCACCCCACTCCAGTACTCCTGCCTGGAAAATCCCATGGACAGAGGAGCCTGGTGGGCTGCAGTCCATGAGGTGCTAAGAGTTGCACACGACTGAGTGACTTCACTTTGACTTTTCACTTTCATGCATTGGAGAAGGAAATGGCAACCCACTCCAGTATTCTTGCCTGGAGAATCCCAGGGACGGGGGAGCCTGGTGGGCTGCCGTTTATGCGGTCACACAGAGTCGGACACGGCTGAAGTGACTTAGCAGCAGCAGCAGCAAGGGAGGCAGGTACCATGCTGTATTCTGAAAGGAACCATACCCACAACTAGTCCCCTCACCAAGTAAACTTCTTTAGAGCTCCGACCCCACCCCTCACATATTCTAGCCCAATACAGCAGTCATCGTTCACGCGTGACTACTGAGCATCTGAAATGTGGTCGTTCTGAACTGAGATGCACTGTCATTGTAAAATATACACATGATTTGAAAATTTAGTATGAAAGAGAGAATGTAAAATATGTCAAAATTAATTTTTTCTATTGACTCCATGTTAAGATAACAATCTGGGAATATTGGGTTAAATAAAAATCATTAAAATTAATTTCATCTGTTTGTCTTAAGGTCTTTTAATGTGGCCACTAGAAAAGTTAAAATTATGTATGCAGTTAGCATTGTCTTTCCATTGGACCAAGCTGCTCTGGAGACCAAGTTCCCTCATGTTCCTGAAAATGTACACCACCACGTCAGAGCCGACTTGTTGTTGCTTCTCACTTTTTAACAGGACAGGGCAAGGAACATAGTTCCTGAAAGCGACACCTGATTGAAGACAGATCCTGGTCAAGGGAAGTGCTCAGAATCTTTACCTGCCAAAAAGGTACAGCCATGAATCAATAGCATAGACCCAGGATATATCATCCCAACCTCTTTCCAGTTTGAAAATCACTCTTTACATGATGAACTTTTTTTTTTTCCGATTTAGAGGATTTGCATATTTCCAATTTTGCCCACAGAATGAAAGCTTAATTACACATTTTACATTACGACATTTGTAGTTCATAAAATTCGGATGTACACGAAATGTGTCCTTGGAGGGGTGATGCTTGCCCTGCTCTGCCCTGCCTCTCGTAACCACTCAACATTACATCCAACAGACAGTACGCAATGGTATCTTTTCTTAGTTATTACAAATAGTTTTAATGTAATGATTAAAGCTTTGCATTACACATGCAGAGACAGTCTGGTGTTGAGAAATGCTATGAGTCAGGAACCGGGAAGAGGATAGAAGACAGGCAGACATTTTTCTTTAACCCCTAATCTCGTATATAAACAGTACTAGTGTTTTAAGTGGGCTTCCCTGGTGGCTCAGAGGTTAAAGCGTCTGCCTCCAACGCAGACGGGGAGACCCGGGTTCGATCCCTGGGTCGGGAAGATCCCCTGGAGAAGGAAATGGTAACCCACTCCAGTGTTCTTACCTGGAGAATCCCATGGACAGAGAAGCCTGGTGGGCTGCAGTCCATGGGGTCACAAAGAAAGTGTGAGCTTAGCACCCTTGTTATCAGAGACCACCAGCTAAGGAAGGGACCTCAGAAGTTTTCAGGACTGGACCCACTCTGTGCAGGGGTCTCCTTAGTATACTTCTTGATAGGAGCCGTACATTGGAAATCCCCACTTGGAATAGAAAGCTCTCTCCCACTCCAAGAGCTTCTCTGGTGACATGGCAGATAAAGAATCCGCCTTCCAATGCAGGAGACACAAGAGACACGGATTTGGTCCTTGGATCGAGAAGATCCCCTTGAGAAGGAAATGGCAACCCACTCCAGTAGTCTTGCCTGGAAAATTCCCATGGACAGAGGAGCCTGGCGGGCAGTCCATGGGGTCACAGAGTCAGACACAACTGAGGGCACACACACGCACTCCAGGAACCAGGTGGTTAGAGGTTTTCTTTTTTCTGTTTTGTTTTATTTCTTTTCGTTTTTAACGCTGACTATGTAAGTTGCATGCCTACACTGAAAAAAGTGGTCGGATGTCCACTCTGGTCTGACCTAAATAAGATTTAGGATTTAAAGCAAACTCCCTCCCATAACAAGGATGAATTTCAGGGCAAACTTAGCTACTTATGTTTTTCTATGCCTTATAACCAATTTTACCATCCATTGCCTCATTTTGAAAAAAAGAAAAGGGGAGTGAGAAAACAGAGCTTACTGAGCTGTTGTAAAGACACGAGAGAGGAGAAAAGATTCTCTTGATGCTAAGTGCTGCATGCATGCTGGTCTATTTGTCTCGATTCAGAGTGCCTATTTCTTTAAAACAGGCAGGGGCTGCTTTCCAAGTGCCCAGCAAGCTCTTGCTTTCACAAAGATGCATTGGCAATTACTCAGAGTCTGTTCTCTTCTAGGCATTTACAAATTGATTTGTTCCCATGTTTCCAGGTGGAGAAGGTAAGCAGCTGAGTAATGATCCACGGGTGAGGACTAGGAGTCCATGGGGGGGCTTTGTATATGCAGGAAGAGGCATAGAGTGAGGAGGAGGTGACCCAGAGTCTCAGGGGAGTGCAGAGGCTGTGTGTATGGTGTCTACAGACGTCAAACAGCAGAAACAGAGGATGGGACACAGAGAGCACTGATTTGGGCTAAAACAGACAGAGAGCTGACTTTCAGCTCAGTTACCAGCTATGTGACCCTGGAGAAGTCATATCATTTCTGAGTCTTACTCTTTCATCTATAAAATGGGAATAATATTATCTACCTTGAGGTATAAAGTAGTGTTTAAGTGTTTAGCATCTGGAGCCAGACTGCAATTTATTAGCTGTATGGCCTTTGTAAACCTGTTTTGTAAAATAGATTTATGAAGGCATGATTGACATAAAATAAACTGCATATGTTCAAAGCATGCAATTTTACAAATTTCAACACATGTGAACACGTGTGAAACCATCACCACCACCAAGACAGTGAACATATCCTCCACCTCTGGACGTTCCCTCCTGCCCTACCCACCCTCCCAGTCACCCTCATTCCCAGAAAACCACTGACCTGATTTCTGTCATAAAAGATTGATTTGCATTTTCTCTGTTTACTTTTGGATAGTTTCTACTGCTAAACTTTAAGTTCACTAATTTTGGGTCAGGTTTAATTGATTTTTCTCCCTATTTTACTGCTTTTGCCTGTGTTCGTGCTAAGTCGCTTTAGTCATGTCTGACTCTTTGAGACCCTATCAAGAGACCCGACTCTTGAGATTGTAGCCCACCAGGCTCCACTGTCCATGGGATTCTCCAGGCAAGAATACTGGAGTGGGTTGCCATGCCCTCCTCCAGAGGATCTTCCTGACCCAGGGATCAAACTCCCGTTTCTTACGTCTCCTGCATTTGCAGATAGGTTATTTACCACTACCTCCCCCTGGGTAGCCCACCTCGTCACTTTTTATTGAATGCCAGACATTGTAAATTTTGCCATGTTGGGTACTGGACATTGTTTTATTAAACAAGCAAATTTGAATCATGACCATTTTAATTTACTACACTTGAAATCAGAAATGAAAAAATGTATTACTTTTAAACTTTGTACACATTTAGCCCATCCACTTAGCATTTTATCTGGCCAGGTCACAGTCACTTATTTCTATAAAATACTTTGAGCTGTTTTTCTGAGGTGTGTTTCAGTTACTTGGCAGCAGTTTCATCCTTTCATGGCTTTACTCTATATTTTATTAAGCGTGACCAGAGAAATATTTAGTCTAGTGTTAATTTTCTTTACTAATGAGGCAATCCCCTTTCAGTCTTCTTGCTGATGCTTCATGTATTATGAGAGTTTTCCGCTCTGGCTGCTCCCAATGCTGTGTGAACGCTCAGCGATATTCCCCGTAGTTCTCTCAGATTTTCTTTCCTCAGTCTTGGCGATTTCCACACACACAGGCAGGTGTCAGTAAATGGGATACTTGTGAGTGACCCCTGCTGACAGCCAGAGCTCTCTCTGTTCAGCTCCCTTCCCTCTGGTACTCTGCCCTACAAATGCAAGCCACCTTGACTTTCTCAAACTCCCAGGTCTGTATCCTCAACTCAAGGAGCCTACTTGGCTTGACCTGATTCTCCCATCAGCACTATAGACTGGAAACTTTCTCCAGGTGGAAAGCTGGAGCGTGGGTGAGACACTTCATTCATTTCCCATCTCTCAGGGATTACTGTCCTTTGTTGAAAGTGAAAGTATTAGTTGCTCTGCTGCTGCTGCTGCTGAGTCGCTTCAGTCGTGTCCGACCCTGTGCGACCCCATAGATGGCAGCCCACCAGGCTCCCCTGTCCCTGGGATTCTCCAGGCAAGAACACTGGAGCGGGTTGCCATTTCCTTCTCCAATACATGAAAGTGAAAAGTGAAAGTGAAGTCTCTCAGTCATGTCCGACTCCTAGCAACCCCATGGACTGCAGCCCACCAGGCTCCTCCATCCATGGGATTTTCCAGGCAAGAGTACTGGAGTGGGGTGCCATTAGTTGCTCAGTTGTGTCTAACTCTGCGAGCCCATGGACTATAGCCTGCCAGACTCCTCTGTGCATGGGATTCTCCAGGCAAGAACACTGGAGTGGAAAGCCATTCCCTTCTCCAGGGGATCTTCCTGACCCAGGAATCAATCCAGAGTCTCCTGCACTGCATGTGGATTCTTTACCATCTGAGCCACCAGGGAAGCCCCTTTATTGAGAATGTTGTTTGGTTTCTCAGTTATTTAAGGAGGAAAGTACATCTGATACCTGTTTCTCCAGTTTGGCCAGAAGCAGAAGCCAGGAAAAATTTTAAAACTCTCTAAGACTCCATTTCCTTACCTATAAAATGCAAATAAAAATAGTGGCAATGTCACAGAACTTTGCAACATTTAATTGTTGCAACAATTAAATGCTTTAATACTTGAATCTAACACCTGTTAATTGCTCAATAAGTGGAAGTTATCATTTTTGTTTTAATTGTTATTGCTGTTGTACTGTTATTGTTATTATTATCTATGGATGGGTTTCTAGGATCTGTAAACCTCCTGAATTTTCAATTCCAAACACAGTCCCTGACACTTCCAAGGTATTAAATATTTGTACCTTTACTGCTCTATCCCAGACCTCTGCAGTAGATAGCTACTGAGCCTCCTACTTTGGAGCAGGCTAAGAATGACCTTTGAGATCTTTAACAGCCATCATTTCTATGCCTCAGAGATCTAATTGATATTCTCATGGAGCAAATTAGCATTTGCAGCAAACATATTTCACTCCAGATTTATTATGCCCCCTAAGTTAATGTAACAAGGGTATTCAGAAGAGCAAACCAGAGTTTAATTCATATGAGTCTGGAGGTCAGTCTCTGAGTTAGCAAGAGGAATTCAGGGCAGGAAAGAAAAAGCTTATTCCAATCCTTCCCAGGCTAGTCGTATGGGCAAATAAGATAGAGAACTCGGCTCTTTAAAAAAGAGAGAAGGACTTCCCTGGTGGTCCACTGGCTGAGACTCTGTGCTCCTAATGCAGGGGGCCTGGGTTCAATCCCTGATCAGGGAATTATATCCCACATTCTGCAATGAAGATGGAAGATCCCACGTGCCACGACTAAGACCCAGCGCAGCTAAATAAATATTTAAAACAAAGGAAAAAAAGAGAGAAACCTATTTGGGATATGCAGCGGAAATGAAGGAAATAGTGGCTCAGCTCCTCAGTCTCCTTATTTCCAGCTTCTAACCTTCAGACATCTTCCATCAGTGTTGATGCGGGTGCTGTCAAATGCAATATTTATAACTCTTTATGGACCAGACATCTGCCTGCATCCTTCAGGAGGCCTGAGGAAAGCCAGTTCTGAGGCAAGACACAAATGTGTCACCTGAACAAGTAGGATGTATTCTATGACAGCCTCAGACAGCCCTCATTTCAGTCTTCCTGTAAGACTCTTCCCACCTGGTTCAGTCATCAGAAATAGGGTCTGTTCCCCATGTCTCATCCTGCCCTAGTGGTACAGAGACTTATGCTTCAGGGGCTTATAATGCCCCACACAATTTCTTAAGAAGCAGGAGCCCTTGTCCTGCTTTATATTGTTTAAGAAAAGTCATTTTGTCATTAAGAACTAAAATTCTTATGCTCAAATCAGCAGTGACCACTAGTACAATGGTTTTGCATAATGGTACCTGCAGTTCATTAATAAAAAGTCATTTTCCCTATTTTCATCTCTGAAAGCAAGATAATCACAAACAGAATTGTCACAATTATCTGTAAAAAGGGGTTAAGTTTGGTCCCGAGGGCTGTTTTAGGGTTGATGGGGTACAAAAGAATCCGTGATGTTCAGGGAGCATGTCTGCACTTAAACTTGGGCCTTCACTGGGAACCTGCTTTGATTCCTTTACTCAACAGTTAGAAAGAAAAGGTCTAAGATAACCTCATAGTCTCAGATGGCTGTAGTTCAATTGGAATATAAAACAAGGACGAAAATTACTGAAACTCACTGTAGAAAATACTTCATGTTAAAAAGTTGGATGGCATAGTGGTTACGATTTTGAACTTTAGAGTCAGACTTGTTTTGACCTTGACTGACTGTGTGTCTTTGGGCAAGTCATTTGATTACCTGAGTCATTTTATTCCTCGTTTGTTTTCTGTTTTTTAAAATGGAGAGACAGCAGTTGTGTGACTTAAACAAGATAAGTAACGTACTTAGTACATCACTCCAAGTCAGCTATTACTATTCATTAGGTTTTTTGTTTTTTTTTCCAGTCCAGAGGAAAGGATCTTAGATGGTTCCCCATAAGCAGTAGCAGCTACTTGGTGGCTCCCTGGACCTGGGAGACGCTGGAAGCTGTAGCATTCTACTTCTGCTCCCTGATGGCCCAAGCTTTCAAAAAAACTCAAATATTTCTGCTCCCTGTTGGCCCAAGGTTTCAAAAAACCTCAAATATTTCTGCTCGTCATTGGCCCAAGGGTTCAAAAAAACCTCAAATTATTTCAAAATACTTTAAAAATAATTTTATTTCCTCTATTTTTGGCTGCACTGGGTCTTCGTTGCTGCACTGGGTCTTCGTCACTACACATGGGCTTTCATTGCAGTGACTGGGGGCTACTCTTTGCTCCAGTTTTCAGACTTCTCACCGGTGGTGGCTTCTCTTGGTTGTGGAGCGCAGGCTCTAGGCACTCGGGCCTAGTTGCCCGGCGGCATGTGGAATCTTCCCAGGCCAGGGATCGAACCTGTGTCCCCTGCATTGGCAGGCAGATTCTCATCCACTGAGCCACCAGGGAAGTCTTCCTCCACTGCTTTTCTTAGCTTGTGTTCCTTGACAATCACATAAACCCCAGGAGTTTGAACTCCCACCCAAGATGCTAAGATTTTGCATTTCTGGACAATGTAGTTTGTCTCAGATGAAATATTCCGCTCTCTGTGGTCGCGAACTTGTTTATAAATGACATTATCCTCTCAGGGATTGAAGCCAAAAACCTTATTGACCTCCTTGGTATTTCCTTTTCCTCCTTTCCTTTACCTTGTATCATCTACCATTCTGCCCATCCCCTCATTCCAATCTTGTACAACCAAGTCTTATCTGCTGTTTCCTGAATTCAACCACAGCCATGACCCCATGTAGATCACTGTCGGCTTTCGCCTGATGGGCTGCAGCAACGCCACTTCACACCCTCCACCTGCCCCTGCTCCACCTCCACCCTGAGCCCCCTGCTTCTGCCTTGTCCGTTGTCAACTCAGTCTCTGCTCTGCAGAGAGGATGATTGACATCCAGCTACAACCAGGTTCTGGCATGTTCTGGTCCAAAAGATGTAAGCAGAAGTCTATGGAGTGGCGTTTCTAGAGAATCTGTGATTTTCTTGATCAAAAAGAGATGGCTTCAAGTGGTACACATCACCTTTCTCTCTTCCCTGTTTTTGTCTGACACACAGATTGATGACTGGAGAAGAAGGAATCATCTTGACCCCAGGGGGAATGAATGTTATGAATCAATTTGGTGAAGCAGGAAGCTACGAAAGCCTGTTTTCTTGATGACTTCTTGGAGCAGGAGTGGTAACCTAGGACCGTCAAGCTCCAGACTTCCATTCCTACACAAGGAAGATAAATCTCTATTAGGTTAAGTAATTGAATCTTGGTTTCTGTTACTGAAGTCAGATTCAGTCTTAACTGATAGACTCTCCCATCAACTACAAAAGCAGTTTGTAAACTTCAGTAAGTGTCCAAACCAGTGGGGTGCTTGACAGAAATTCACAGTGGGGACTTCGCCCTGATGGACTCTCTCCTAAGTAGATCTGCAGTGGGGCCCAGGGACCAGTATTATATAAAAGAATCCTAGAAGCTCCCAGGAACTCCTATTATAGATATTCCGTGTAAGAGAATTAGAGGAACACCAAATTCTAAAAATTACAATTGGTTAAGGAAGCATGCAAACTCTGAATTTATGAGGGATTTTGTGAGTTGGCCTCTGCCGCTTCTCCAGTGTCATCTCTGGCCACTCTCACTACCGTTACTTACCATTTGGTGACTTGACTTGTGCTGTTTCCATTTCTATGAAGCTCTTCCCACCTTTCTGGACCTGGATCCTTCCCAGCCCCCAAGATGTAGCTCAGTCATCCTCTCAACCTGGAAAGCTTCCATGAACCCTCAGACTGTGCTTGTTGTCAGTCATTGAGGAGCCCTTGAAAAGTTCTGAATGGAGATAAATTTCTAGAAGATGGGGGCAGGGAAGGAGGAACAAAATGTATGTATGGGCAGATCTGCCCGCCCACCTGTTCCCACTTCTTTGGTTTGAACAGAGGTGGGAGGATAGGGAAGAATATTTGGGAGGAATTTTTAATTTTTTTGGTTTTAGTTTCAGTTCTCTTTTTATGGGTTTCCCTGGTGGCTCAGATGGGAAAGAATCTGCCTGCAATGCAGGAGACCCAGGTTCAGTCCCGGGTTGGGAAGATCTCCTGGAGGAGGGAATGGCTACCCACTCCAGTACTCTTGCCTGGAGAATTCCATGGACAGAGGAGCCTGGCAGGCTATAGTCCATAGAGTCGCAAAGAGTCAGACATGATTGAGCAACTAACCCTTTTACTTTCCTCCTTTTATAATAATTTCTAGAGTCTGGGATCTGAGGCCAGAGTTGAAAGTCCACCCCAGAACTTCATTAATTTTAGTGGGCTGTTTTCCCTTTTCACTTTTCATTTACATTTCAAGAGTTAGCATCAACACCATGCATAATAGAAACAATCAAACAGGCCCCATGGAAACCAGGAACATCTAATTAAATCTCTACATTTTCAGGTCTAGTTCTCAAGGGACAAAAATAACATTGTCTAGTTGGATATTTACGGAGTTCATTCAGTCATTCAACCAAGTGTTCATCCACTTATTCACTTCCTTGCTCTGCACTGGCAAGATTCTCTTGGTTACAAGTAAAAGAAACACAACTCAAGCTGTCTTAAGCCAGAGAAAAGGAATTCATTGGCTTACGTACCTGGAAAGTCCAAGAGTTCAACTGGCTTCCCACACTGGGGACTTAAATTATGTCCCCAAGTGTCTGTCTTCTTCCTCCTCTTTCTCTCCTTTCCTTTTCACCTTCTCCCACCTCTCACCTTCCCCTCCTTTAGTCGGGTCCTCTCCTTACAGAAAGTAAAAGAGGCTCCAGGAGCCCTAAGTAAACATCTTAGCAGCTTAGCAATCCAGGGAAGAGACTGTCTATTGCTCACCCCAGCTGAAAAATCCCAAGGAAAACTCCGATGTGGCTCCTGTTACATGTGCTTGCCTAAAACCAATTTTTGTAGCTGGAGGTTTGGAATAGTCTGATTAGTTTGGCCTGGGACACAGGGCCATGTTGGAGAGTATGAGGGGTCAAGTTCAGCCCCATCTAATCACAAGGAATGTGTACAGTATATTGAAGAGACATAGTAAACAGATCCTACCATTTAACCCTTCCATGCATCCATGCATCCATCTACCCTTCCATCAGCTATCCATCATCCATCTACTTTTCTATCTAACAAGCATTTAGTTAAAGCTTTTTCTGTGCTTGGCACTCTGCAGGCACTCACGTATAGATCACCTAGCATATAGCTAAAAGGCAGGATCAGGGCTTGGTCCAAACTAGGTACTGAATACGTGTTTGAGTGAATTAATCGATGAACCTCAGTCTTAAGTCTGGGTCAATAGAACAATGAGGATGTCCCTGACAAAAAGTGAGAGTGTGGATAGGAAATGGGGTTCTGGAGTGAAGGGGCTGTGCTGGGCAGATGTCTTGAGTGTCTCATGTTTCCCCAGAGCTGTTGGTGCCACAATTGATCCCCTGGCAGCAAGATAGCCAGGTAAAGATGGGAATTATCTGCCGCTTTGCACTGCCAGTCTCAGAGGCTGGGGACTCAGGCAACTATTCTGAGCCATCAGATGAATAAATATTTAGGAATGAGAGTCATCAGGGAGATGTGATGGCATTTAAACAGTGACACATATACT
The DNA here is from genome assembly GCF_000754665.1 of Bison bison bison. Lineage (NCBI taxonomy): Eukaryota > Metazoa > Chordata > Mammalia > Artiodactyla > Bovidae > Bison > Bison bison. The sequence continues at coordinate 2,518,428 of NW_011494611.1, forward strand.
GGGCTGCTTTGGGGAGGCCTAGTAATGAGCAGGATGGAGAAACTGGGAGAACAAGAGGCCAGCATCCAGGACACTAATCAGCCAGTGACTACATTCCTTGTTCCCTTCCTCTCCCTCAGGGGAATCTCCCAGGGAAAGGAAGGACACCCTAACCCGCTCGTCCACAGCATTTGGATCATGTCACTGGGCCCTCTGTGCTTCCACCAGTGATGGGAAATGTCCTGGTCTTCGCTGGAAAAATGTCCACCCCCCACCCCCATGCTTGCCACTCAGCTTTAAATAGACACTAGCTCCATGCAGTCCACAGGCTGAGTCAGGTAGGAGCTCAGAGGTGGTTGAAGCACAGGATTTTTATGAGCATTCTCAACTTACAGTGCATTCATTCATTTACTCAAGTGTTAATTCACTCATAAATGATCTCCTTCTTTCATTCATTCATTCAACAAACATAGGCAAGCCATGTGGTTAATTACCTGCCCAGATCCCTTCTTACTGTTCTGTGCCCATTCCCTCTCCTTAGCTGTGCGTTCTCTTCCAACAGCAAACATCTGTGGCTCTTTTGGGGAATTTACATCCTAGAAACCCCCAGGGTGACTTTACCAATGACTGTGGAGTGCAGGATTCAGAAAGTCCCAGACTGCTGGCCTCTAATCAGGAAAAGTGAAAGCGGCTCAGTAGTGTCCATATAGTCGTGTCTACTATACAGTCCATGGAATTCTCCAGGTCAGAATACTGGAGGGGTAGCCTTCCCCTTCTCCAGGGGATCTTCCCAACCCAGGGATCGAATCCAGATCTCCCACAGTGCAGGTGGATTCTTTACCAGCTGAACCACAAGGGAAACCTCTAATCAGGAAAACTGGGGTGCAATTTACACTCTAGGGTCCCCCAAAGGATCAGGCTGAAGCTGCCCTCTGAGGGATTTTGTCTGAAATTGCATTTGGGCCCAGAGGGCTGGGACTAGGGTGAGGCAGGTGAGGCAATGGGCTGCAAAATTTACGGGGACATTTATTCCCAGGTTCGTGCACAAACCTCCATGTGTCTTGTACCCTGGGGCCTCACTCGGCTCCCCCAGCCCTGCAGCCTGCTTGCTGGCTTTCCTCCTCTTTCCTATCTCCTTCCCCTACTCTTTTACAGGGTTCTCCTGGCAGTTCTTCCAGAACTACCCACGTGCCCACAAATCTTCATCTCAAGGTCTGTTTATGGGAGATCTGATCGACATCAACTGAGTAAGTGCCTCGTGTCGGAAACTGTCTTGTGAACACAGAAAGGATTAAGACATATCCTCTACCTTTTGAGAGCTTACAGTCTGGTGGGACTACATAGTTCTGGGCCCTCTCTCTGCAAATAACCAGGCTCCCTCGTAGCTTGGGCAACAGAGCAGCTACCCAAGTGCTCAACTGACCCGCCTGAACTGCCTTGTTCCTCAAAGCTGCCCAAGACTGCCACTTTGAGGAGAATCCACAACACATGGAAAATTAAGAGGAGTTTTAAAAATAATTGGCTTTGCAGACATTACTTTGCTGACAAAGTTCTGTCTAGTCAAAGCTATGATTTTCCCAGTAGTCATGTATGCATGCGAGAGTTGGACTATAAAAAAAGCTGAGCACCGAAGCATTGACACTTTTGAACTGTGGTTTGGAGGAGACTCTTGAGAGTCGCTTGAACTGCAAGGAGATCCAACCAGTCCATCCTAAAGGAAATCAGTCCTGAATATTCATTGGGAGGACTGATGCTGAAGCTGAAACCCCAATACTTTGGCCACCAGATGTGAAGAACTGACTCATTGGAAAAAACCCTGATGCTGGGAAAGTTTGAAGACAGGAGAAGGGGGTGACAGAGGATGAGATGGTTTGATGGCATCACCAACTTGATGGACATGAGTTTGAACAAGCTCCGGCAGTTAGTGATGGACAGGGAGGCCTAGGGTGTTGCAGTCATAGGGTCACGCAGAGATGGACTCGACTGAGCAACAGAACGGAACAGTCAATTGCAGAAGACATCCATGGATTTGCATGCTGTAAAGACAAAGAGATTTGTTCTTAATTATCTTACAGTATTTGCATCTGAGGTTTAGTACAATCTCACCTGCAGGAAAGACATTTGTCCCTTGTCACCACAGGGCCTTGCTGTAGGTGAGGTATGAGGCCAGGGGGCCCTGAAGCATTCCGAAAAGAAATCATGCAGCCCACAGAGGGATTTTACACTTGGAGTATGTCCCAGAGAACTGCTCCTGCAGCACACATGTGTGTTAAATAGATTCCCCCTAAATCCATGTCTACCTGGAACCTCAGAATGTGACTTTACATGGAAATAGTTCCTTTAAAAAATTATTTATTTATGGCTGCACTGGGTCTTCGTTGTTTTGTGCGGGCTTTCTTGAATCGCCATGAGCAGTGGCTGCTCTTCCCTGCAGTGTGCAGGCTGTTCGTTGTGGTGGCTTCTCTTGTGGAGCAGGGGCTCTAGGCACGCACGCGGGCTTCAGTAGTGGACACATAGTCTGAGCAAGAAACACACACACACGTTTGTGCTGTGACCCAGCAAGTTTCCTGAGGTTAGTTTTTTGGATGGGGCACAATCTAACTTATCTTGATTAATACAGAAGCCATAAAGGCTCACTGTCTTCCAGCTGGAACTATGTTCAGAGGATTGTTGCACCGTGCTGTGGGCAGAGAGCTGCACCCAGAGCCAGACACATCCTCTAGCTGCTTTACAAATACTCCAGAGTCTGGATAGATCTTCCAGTGTTTCAAATTGGGTAAAAAAGAAAAACCTGTGATTTATGTATGTATTTATGCATGTGATTAATATTTTAATTGTATAAATAAAATGGTTTCATAGTTCTATAAAAACAGTTTTATAGATAAGAAAAAGACAAACATCTTTGTAGAAAAATGACCTAAGGTATACATGAAAAAATGCTCAATTTTACCAGTAATTAAAAAACAGCAACCCAACACATAATTTTGTATGTGATGAAGGAGAGATAAATTAGATAAATTAGGATTAATATACACACACTACTATATCTAAAATAGGTAACCAACAAGGACTTATTGCATAGCACAGGGAGATATACTGAATATCTTAGAAAGAATCTGAAAGATTCATTTATATGTGTGTACACGTATGTGTGTGTCTGTTTCATCGAATCCCTTTGCTGTACTCTTGAAACTAACGCAGCATTCTAAATTAACTACACTTCAATTTAAAAAAAGAAATCATGTAAAATGAAAAACCGGAAAGTCTTAACCCCTAGTATTCAGAATGTGATCTCATTTGGAAATAAGGTCTTTGCAGTTGCGGGCAGTTAAGTTGAGGTCACAATGGAGCAGGGAGGTTCCTAATCCAATATGATGGGTGTCCTTACAGTAAGATGGCCTTTCGAAGACAGAGGCAGAGGGAGAAAGCCGCTTGATGATGAGGGCAGAGACTGGAGTTAGGCAGTACAGTCAAGGAACACCAGAGATTACCAGCAAACCACCAGAAGCCAGGAAAAGCAGGAAGGGTTCCCCTGCAGTTTTCAGAAGGGGCTTGGTCCTGCCAACACCTTGATTTTGGACATTAGCCTCCAGAACCGTAAGACAATAAGTTTCTGGTATTTTCAGTCACGTGGTTTGTGGTAAGAACAACCCTAGGAAACTAAGAAAACCACTTTTCACTTCTCACACTGGAGAAGAGAAAGTTCCCCAGGGTTTACTAGACTGTTCCCGAGGGGTGAGGAATATGCACTCTTCTGCACTGCTGATGAGAGACTGTGCTTGGGCAGTTTTTTTTTGATGAATGAATTGGTAAAGGGTATCAATTTAACAGCCTTAAAATACACATATACCTTTTGATCCAGCAGGTATATTTCTACAAATTTATCTGGAGAACTAAGAAAATGAAAAGATGATTACATCTACACTGATAATAGGGGAAGTTATAAAATAATCTATATGTACAAAATAAGGGATTGCTTAAATAAATCATAGCCTATTCTTTGCATTCATTAAAATAATATAATATATTGCCCCAGAAAAGGCTTTATAACATATTGTAGGAATGCTAGAGAAATTTAAATGATGAAGTACATATACAGATGATAGTGTTTTCTGTAGGGAAAGACATATATATTTACACACATACATGTGCAAAGAAAAATGACTCCAGGGTTTAGTAAAGTACTTCGCAGTTAGTTACTGTGGTGCGTGCCAAGTCACTTCAGTCATGTCTGACTCTGTGCCACGCTATGGACTGTAGCCTGCCAGGTTCCTCTGTCCACAGGATTCTCCAGGCGAGAATACTGGACTGGGTTGCCCCTTCCTTCTCCAGGGCATCTTCCCAACCCAGGGATTGAACCCACATCTCTTACATGCCCTGCATTGGCAGGCGGGTTCTTTATCACTAGCGCCACCTGGGAAGCCCTTGGCAATTAGTAGATACCCAATAAACATTTACTGAATAAATTAATGAATCATGAATAAGAGTTATAAACTAAAAAAAAAAAAGACTAAAAAAATGAATTATAAACTAAAACTGGTTTTCTGTAGGTGGTGAAACTATGGGTGATCTTTTTTTAAATGCGCTTTTATTGTTTTTAACTTATATCATTTTCTCATTTCTACATAATAAGCATGTGTTACATCTATACTAAGAGGAAAAGAAAGAAAAAAAAAAAAAAGCAAACCCTTGGGTGTCTATTTCCATTCTGCTATCAACTTATTTTTTAAAATCATAACTTCCCTCTTCCCTTCACCCTGCCTCTGTTCCCAGCAAGAAGTGAGGGTTGGTTCGATGACCTCCACGCCCTTTTGGTGGTCTGGTGGAGGAGTCGGGTGTGGAAGGCTCTGTAGAAGAGGGAACAGGAATGAAACAGAACTGGGAACAGAAAGATCCCTCAGGAGCTCAGTGAAAGCACGTTGGTGAGGGAACCTGTGACTGTAAACCCTGCTGGGGCCTCAGAGACCAACACGAGGCACGTCAGAGCTGCCCAAACACTGTCAGCTTAACTGGGCCTGAAGCCACATCACACCTGAATCCTGGTTTGTAAAAAGCCAGCAGAGAAGCCAAACAAACAAGAATAGGAACTAAAAGTTATACCAACAGAGGTTGGCTTAGGAGAACCCAAAGGACTGACTCTCGAGAGCTATAGATCTCTGTAAGGCTTACTGCAGCCACTCTGGAAAAACAAAAAAAAACCCCTAGTAGCTCTTCAAATGATTAAACGTGGAGCTTCTGTAACACCCAGGAGCTCTACTCCTAAGAGAAATGAAAATGTATATTCACACAAAAACCTGTACGTGAATGTGCCAAACAGCACCATTTGTAATAGCCAAAAGGTAGAAACAATCCAAATGTACGTCAACGGCTGCGTGGATAAACAGAACATAGTCTGTCCTTACGATGTGATGACCTAGAGCAGTGGGATGGGCTTGGGGTGGGAGGGAGTTTCCAGAGAGGGGGATAGATGTATACTTGGGGCTGACTCACACTGTCGAATGGCAGAAACCAACACAACATCGTAAAGCAATTATCCTCTAATTAAAAAATAAATATATAAAATGAATAGCCAACAAGGACCTACTGTATAATAGAGCACAGGGAACTCTGCTCAATGTTATTTGGCAGCCTGGATAGGAGGGGTGTTTTGGGGAGAATGGATACAAATATATACATGGCTGAGTCACTTTGCTGCCCTCCTGAAATTATCACAAAATTGTTAATTGACTATACCCCACTATAAAATAAAAAGTTTTAAACAAAATTTTAAAAAGGAATGCAGTACTACTACATGCTATCACATGGAGGAGCCCTGAAAACTTTGTGCTAAGTGAAAGAAGCCAGTCACAAAGTGCCACATGTGGTTTGGTGGTATTTATGTGAACTGTCGAGAATAAGCAAATCTCTAGAGAAAGCAGATTGGTGGTTGCCTAGGGATCAGGGGGATAGTGTACTGGAAGGTCTGGGAGCCAAAGGGTATGGAGCTTCGTTTTAGGGTGATTGAATATGTTCTAAAATTGATTATGGTGATGCTTTCACAATTCTGGGAATATATTCTAAACTATTGAATTGTTTAAATGGGTACATTGTATGGTACATGAATAATACTTTAATAAAGCTGTTGCTAAAGTAAGAAAGAAAAAGAACAAAACCTCTAAGGCTGCCTTTCCCCAAATTAGTTCAGTTCAGTTCAGTCGCTCAGTCGTGTCCGACTCTTTGCAACCCCATGAGCTGCAGCACGCCAGGCCTCCCTGTCCAATACCAACTCCCGGAGCCCACCCAAACTCATGTCCATTGAGTCGGTGATGACATCCAACCATCTCATCCGCAGCCATCCCCTTCTCCCCCTGCCCTCAATCTTTCCCAGCATCAGGGTCTTTTCAAATGAGTCAGTTCTTCGCATCAGGTGGCCAAAGTACTGGAGTTTCAGCTTCAACATCAGACCTTCCAGTGAACACCCAGGACTGATCTCCTTTAGGATGGACTGATTGGATCTCCTTGCAGTCCAAGGGACTCTCAAGAGTCTTCCCCAAACTAGTTTATCAGTTTATCCTTTAGGCAAGTGTGATGACAGCTCCCATTTCTTAAGGACACCCCTGTACCAGGCAAAGGTGTTAATCACGCATGGAGCTGGAGGACAAGAGACATGTTGCCCAGTCACTCCTTTTACCCCAGCCAACAGTCCACAGGTATGTGAGCGAAGCCACCCTAGTTCTTCCAGCTGCCAGTCCTGCTAATGACAGAACCCAGCAGAGATCAGTTAAGCTGAACCATACCAGAAGAACTGCCCAGCTGACCCACAGAAGTATGAGCTAAATAAATGATTGCTGTCTAAGGGTAGTTTGTTATGCAGCAGAAACTAACTGACACACTTTTCATACAGAAATCCGAGAGTTCCTTCGGAGAATGTATCAAGCTGTGGAGCTGCTGGGTTACAGCTTGGGCATGTCTTCAAGCCTATTAGAAACTGCCAAGTAGTTTTCCGCAGTCGTTGTGCCAATTTACACTCCCACCAGCCCTGTAGGTGATACCTCTTGTACCATCCTCTTGCTAATACTCAATAATGTCAGATATTTTGGTTTTTGCCAATCTGATAGGTGTGAAATAATGTCTTATTGTTGTTTTAATCTGCAATTTCCTGCTCACAAATGAGCTGGAATGTCTTCCCTGACATTTATTGGTTGGATGGGGTTTCTGCATTTTTCCACCTGCTATGGAAAAGATCCCCACTCATTCCTTAAGACGCACGAAGAAGTAAGGCTTCAATTCCGGAGTACCCTCTCCAACCAACTCTCTTCCACTCCCTTCTCCCTTAAGATTCAGCTCAGGCACTGTCTCTCTAGGAAGCCTTTCCTGACTTCCAGCCCCTCCGTTTGATCAGGCCCTTCTGTGCCAGGCTCCGCTCCTTGCCTCTAAGCACCCACCTCACTGCTGTGTGACTAACTCCCCTCCTTCAGCAGAGGTCAGAGAACCAGGGAATCAGTGTTCTTTTCAGGACCTGCCCTCTCAGCTCAGCGTGGAGCTCTGGGCGGGCTCTGTCCCAAACAGCTCTCCGTGGGGAGGGCTCAAAAGGGCAAATTTGAATGAACCTCACAAACCCTGAGACCATATCTTAACCTTTGTTTGTTGTCTTGATGGTTTATAGAGGGGTTGCAAGTTCATCTCACTTCGACTTAGCAATAATAATATTGCTAAATAAATGGTTATTATGTTTATGGCATTTAATGAAGACTAGCCATGTGAGGGGCACTGCGCTTAGCATATTACACTCATTTTATGACTGAATTCTCAGAGACCACACAAGGAAGACAGGTACAAGGTTTATGTCCATTTTATAGGCCCAGAAAATGAGGCTCTCAGAGGTCGCTGCATCTGGGTTTAATCCAAGGTCAGTCTGACTCTACAGCCTGTGTTTTGCTCTTAGTCATGCAGCCGTATTGCATCTATGAACCTGAGATCAAGACGCACAAAAAAGGGAAGTTAGCCCTGCAAACCTTCCATGAGTTTCCACTGCTCAGCCTTCATCGTCCCCTCGTCTCGTTTAAGCTGAGGGAGGTGGGATTGATCACCCTTAGTTCACTCCCACTGTGAAAAGCGGAGTGATTCAGTCATTCGCCCCTGGTTGCACGCTGAAGTGATGCGGCAGCTAGGACTCGAGACGGGAATCCTGAATCTGGATCTTCAGTGCTTGGGAACTGTCGGCCACTACCTCTTTGCAAATGGTCCAGGTGCAGACCCGGGTGAGGGTCCAGGCACCACAGCACTGGAATCGCCCGGAGCCCATGAGAAGCTCAGAGCGTCGGGTCCCATCTCAGATCTCCATCTGGGGTCTACATTGTAACAGGAACCTGGGAGATTCCTGTGCCTGTGTATGAGAAGCCCTGCCCAACCAGGCTGCTTGAATTTGAGTCCTCCGCCACCCGTCTGAGGGAAGGACCCTGAGCAAGTCATCATACTCTTTCAACTTCGGAGGCCCATCCCTAAACTGGGGAGAGTCAAATACTGTAACGCTTGAAACACAGCAACTTTAAACAATTGTTACTAACCACAGGTATCCGTTTCCCAGGCCTGCTGTAACAGAAGACCGCAATGACAATGACAGACGAGTGGCTTAAGAGGACATAAATGTATTCTTTCCCAGTCTGGAGGCCAGAAGCCCCAAATCAAGCCACTGACTGGGTGGGTTCCTGCTAGATGCTCTGAGAGAGGATCCATTCCATCCCGTCTTCCGGCTCTGGTGGCTGCTAGCGACCCACGGTATCCTTGGCCGCTGGCAGCTTACATTCAGCCTCTGCTTTAGCCCTCATCGGGTCTCCTTTCATGTCCCTGTGAGTCAAGTCTCCCTCTTTTCTCTCTTATTAGGACACCAGTCATTGGGTTTAGGGCTCCCCTTCAGGTTGATCTCATCTCAGGATCTTTAACTTAATTGTGTGTTAGTTGCTCAGTCCTGTCTGACTCTCTGCAGCCCTGTGGACTGTATAGCCCACCAGGCACCTCTGTCCATGGGATTTTCCAGGCAAGAGTATTGGAGTGGGTGGCCATCTCCTTCTCCAGGGGATCTTCCTGACCCAGGGCTTAAACTTGCGTCTTTTGTGTCTCCTGCTTTGGCAGGTGGATTCTCACACTGGAAAGTGAAAGTGAAGTCGCTTAGTCGTGTCCAACTCTTTGTGACCCCATGGATTGTAACCTATCAGGCTCCTCCGACCGTGGGATTCTCTAGGCGGAAATGCTGGAGTGGGCTGCCATTTCCTTCAAAGACCCTTATTCCAAATAAGGTCGTATTCTGAAGTTCTGGGTACACATGAATTTGTGGATGGGGGACACCATTCAACCCACTGCAGCTTGTTATGTGTAGATGAATTGTCAAAAGAGTCCCAATTGTTCCCATCCATAGACAGGCCTTGTGACTTGCTTTGCCGACAGAATGTGGTGGAAATGTGGTTCCGTTCTCTCTCTCTTGGATTGCTGTTTCCAACATACGAGTCGGGTCAAGTTAGCTGACTGGAGGATGAGCAGTCCACATGGCGCAGAGAAGAGGCCTCTTGGCTGAGGTCAGTACAGCCAGCCAGACTCTAGCTGATTTGCCAGCTGGCCAGAGATGCATATGCGAGCCTAGCCAAAAGCGGCCAAGCAGGCTCAGATCAGCAGAACACTCAGCCCACCCCCCATGAGTATTTATTATTGTATGCCACTGAAACTTTGTGGTTGTTTGTTATGCAATATTATCGTGGCAATTGATAACTGTTATATGACATCATATAAATTTTACAAGTGAAATAGTATAACAGCAAGTTTCAGTCCAGTAGTTGTAATCTCAATAGATTATTCAAATCTCCCTACTATGCAAATTTCAGGAGAACTAAGACTTTTTCTATTTTATTTTCCACTACATCTCCTCTTCTTGGAATAATGCACGGTACTTAGTATTCGTTGCATGGATGGACAAAATCCAGGCTCTGCCTCTTGAAGGTTTAGATTTCTGGCCTCAGTTTTCTTATCTATTAAACAGGGATAATGCAGAAAGATGGGAGAGCGGACTTGAGTTTTAAATGAAGAAAGCAACCTAACGTACCTGATACAGAGTAAGCTCTAAAGAGAAGGAAGTGTTATTTGGAATGCATGCATGCATGCATGCGTGCTCAGTTGCTCAGTTGTGTCTGACTCCTGTGACTCCATGGACTGTGTCCCACCAGCCTCCTCTGTCCATGGAATTCTCCAGGCAAGAATACTGGAGTGAGTTGCCATTTCCTACTCCAGGGGATGTTTCTGACCCAAGGATACAACTTGAGTCTCCTTTGTCTCCTGCATTGGCAGGCAATTTCTTTACCACTGAGCCACCCAGGAAGCCCATTATTTGGAATAGGGAGGTCTTAATCTTTGGGGGTCATGGACAGCAGAATTTAGAGAAACAAAACATTAATACACACACATGGAAAAATATGTGCACAGTTCCAAGGATTTAACAGATGCACTGAAGCACCAGCCCGAGGTTAACAGACCGTAGTTTAGAGGTATTTTATAAATTATTTGGCTTCCCTGGTGTCTCAGCTGGTAAAGAATCTGCCTGCAACGCGGAAGACTTGAGTTCGATCCCTGGGTTGGGAAGATCCCCTGGAGAAGCGAAAGGCTACCACTCCAGTATTCTGGCCTGGAGAATTCCATGGACTGTATAGTCCATGGGGTCACAAAGAGTCAGACACGACTGAGTGACTTTCAGAAATTATCGGTTGTCTTTTTTATTATGTCCACTATCAGTTCAGTTCAGTCACTCAGTCGTGTCCAACTCTTTGCGACCCCATAAACTGCAGCACGCCAGGCCTCCCTGTCCCTCACCAACTCCCGGAGTCCACTCAAACTCATGTGCATCAAGTCAGTGATGCCATCCAGCCATCTCATCCTCTGTCGTCCCCTTCTCCTCCTGCCCCCAATTCCTCCGAGCATCAGAGTCTTTTCCAATGAGTCAACTCTTCGCATGAGGTGGCCAAAGTACTGGAGTTTCAGCTTTAGCATCAGTCCTTCCAATGAACACCCAGGACTCATCTCCTTTAGGATGGACTTGTTGGATCTCCTTGCAGTCCAAGGGACTCTCAAGAGTCTTCTCCAACACCACAGTTCAAAAGCATCAATTCTTCGGAGCTCAGCCTTCCTCACAGTCCAACTCTCACATCCATACATGACCACAGGAAAAATCATAGCCTTGACTAAATGGACCTTTGCTGGCAAAGTAATGTCTCTGCTTTTGAATATGCTATCTAGGTTGGTCATACCTTTCCTTCCAAGGAGTACCTAATAAATGCTCCATAAGGAGGTGCTGCTGAATGAGTTAGTATTAAAAATGGATCAACTCTCCTGAAATTTTTTAGTCAACGACCATCTCAGCCCATGAGAAGGTCTTCCAGGCCCATCACCTGTAAGGAATGAGGAATGACCTTGGCTTACTCTAACAAGCAAAAATAATAGCACAAGGCCTTCTCCATGAGACCAGCAGAGCCACCGCCCACCATAGTCTCCCTTGGCCACCCTGCCCAACCTCCTTACAATTCAGTAAAAAACTCCTTCCCTCCAACTCCCAAATCAGGACATGATTCTGAGATGTAACTGCAGTCTCCTTGCTACACTGCCTTTTAATTAGGCATCAAAAAGCCCTGGAGATCATACTGCTCCCTTGTAATGGTGTGTTCCAGAAAATGACTGCCATCGAGTTAAATTAAAGAAAGGTTATTCAACTGATTCGTTAGGCATATCCCAGTGGTGGTGGGATAGCATCACTGACTGTCTGGCTATTACTATCATTTACAGAGTGAGGCATGAACACACGTCCTTCTGAAAGATTATTGATGAGACAAACTAATTCTCATGGAATAGTTAGGAGAGGCTGAGAAATCATGTCTGAAATTGGAAGATAAGGGTTTTCACCAATCAGAGGTAGAGGAAGAAGTAGCTAACATGAATTGAGAGTATACTCTTGTGCGCTGAAATGTGTACCCCCAAATTCATACACTGATGTCTTAACCCCAGGAGGTAACATAACTTCAGAATATGACTATGTTTGGAGACAAGGTCATTGAAAAAGTGAATAAGAGGAGATCTTTAGGGTAATCCCGAATCTAATATGCTTTGTGCCCTTACAAGAAGAGGAAATCAACCTCGAATATTCATTGGAAGGACTAGATGCTAAAGCTGAAGCTCCAATACTTTGGCCACCTGATGTGAAGAGCCAACTCACTGGAGAAGACATTGATGCTGATAAAGACTGAAGGCAAAAGGAGAAGGGGGCGGCAGAGGATGAAACGGTTACAGTTAGATAGCACACCAACTCAATGGACACAAATTTGAGCAAACTCCGGGAGATGGTGAAGGACAGGGAAGCCTGGCGTGCTGCAGTTCATGGAGTTGCAAAGAATCTGACATGGCTTCGCAACCGAACAACAGGAAGAGGAAATTTGAATAGAGACATGCCGATAGACACAGAGGGAAGACACTGTGAAGATATAGGGAGAAAATAGCTATCTACAAGCCACGGAGAGAGACCACAGAAGAAGCAATGCTGCTGACACCTTGATTTCAGACGTCTAACCTCTAGAATTGTAAGAAAAGAAAGTTCTGCTGTTTAAGCTGCTCAGCCTGTGGCATTCTGTTATGGCAGCCCCAGCAAACTAATATATGTGTCATATGGCAGATGAGTGCCTGGCAAATATGATTACATTGAATCCTCATTGCATTCTTTACTATCGGCATTGAATGGACAAGGAAACAGACCAGAGCGGTTAGTCACTTGCTCAAGGTCTTCTCAGCAGGTGAGAGGCAGAACCAGGATTTGAATCCAGCCCAGTCCGACTTCGCTGCCTGCCACCCACTGCTGCATCAAATTTTGAGATGAGGAGACAAGGCAGTCACTAGCCTGCATGAATTTTAAAAGTCCCTTCCAAGGTAAACAGTCTATGGTTTTGTGCGCAGACATATTTTTAGCCAGCTCCACTGTCTATCATGCTCTTGAAAGAGTGCCACCTTCGCTGAGAATTCTTTATGAAGTACAAGTGTTGCTATAAATCTTCCAGAGCTGCTGGAGAAGATACGGGATGCTCCTCTAGGAAGATTCAGAATCCGCACCTGCAAATTGATGGCTCTCTATTGCTTTTAGGATATTGTCAAACTCACCAAACTTAGCCTTCCCTGTTTGTCATGATTCGCCCTTGCCCACCCTGTCTCCAGCCAAATCTCTGGCCACATGCTTGCTGAACCCAACTATACAGAACTTCTTTGTTGTTTCCTGAACAGTCTGCACTCTTTCCTGCCTCCATGTCTTTTTTCATGCTGTTCCTTCTTAGAGTCTCCTTCGCAGCATGCCTACCTGGTGACCCCTGACTCATTCTCCCAGTGTCGCCCGTCACATCTCCCCTCTTTCAGGAAGCCTTCGTGACTTCACCTGGAAGAATCAGGGCTTCCTCCTCTAGGCACTTGCTACACTTTGCCCATTTTCTTTGTGACGGACACCTCCTAAGGTGACTCCCACAGTGAGTCACGCCCTTTTACGTTCCTCACCCCATCACTGTGCTCAGAAACACTGACTGGCTTTTCTAACCAACAATATATGGTGAAACTGACAGTGAACCATTCCCTTGATTAGGTTACCTTTTATGACAAAGATAATGGTTTGGCAGTCCTGAGATTACCTGACACTGTAAAAGCCTTGATTTTAGTCTAGGCTCTAGCCTAGTCTTAGTGGACTAGAGACAGAGATTTCTCTGCTAGCTTTGCAGATGTCAGCTGCCCTAGTGGGCCACGTGCAAAGGAGCTGTGACTGACGTCTGGAATCAGAGAGAAATCCCCAGCCAACAGTTAGCAAAAAAGTGGGGCCTTTTGACCCTAGCAAAAAGGCATGGTCACAAAAGATAAACTCTGTCATCAGCTGATTGAGTTTGGAAGTGGATCCTTCCCTAATCAAGCCTTCGAATGAGAACACAGCCCTGACGACACCTTGGTTGCAGTCTTTCGAGATACTGAGCAGAGGAACCAGCTAAACCAGACTCCTGATCCCTGGAAACTATGAGATAATAAATGTGTACTGTTTAAACTCCCAAGTTTGTTATAATTTGCTACATGTTGCTAAGTCACTTCAGTCCTGTCCGACTCTGTGCAACCCCGTAGACGGCAGCCCACCAGGCTCCTCCGTCCCTGAGATTCTACAGGCAAGAACATTGGAGTGGGTTGCCATTTCCCTCTGCAGTGTATGCATGCATGCTAAGTTGCTTCAGTTGAGCAATAGATAATAACTAGTACACTGTTACAACACATGGCCAGTATTATTCTTTATGTATTATTCCCAAGTAGATGGGAGCCATGCAAGCAAGAATTAGAGCTCAGGTCTTTCAGCCCCACTCGGTGCTTGGCACATAGTAGGTACCTGATATATGTTTGTTGAATGAATGAATAAGTGTGATCTTTAAGGATCCAATTTATTTTTAAAACATCACTATGATTCTGGGATGTTGGAATTCCATGTACTGTTACCTTCATAGAAGGTCAATAAGAATATCAAATTTCCAAAGAACAAAGAAGAATGCAGACAGCAAGCATTCTTCTGTAACAGTTACAGATTCTCTGACACAATTTGCCAAGCAGTTGGGCGCACTGGGCCCTATAAATGTAATAACAATGTCTGTCAAGTGTCTTTGAAGATGGTCAAAGTCAAGGGCAAAAAATCACAGAACTTGCTGAAAGGCAGCTAAGACCATTAGCTGCTATTTGAAACCTGGAGGCAAGGTGACATTATGAGCCTCAAACCAGTCAGAGGAAGAGTCATCAGTCAGTCATGGAGACAGAATTCTAAATCTAAATCTGCTCAGATCCTCCAGAAAACTCTTCAAGTCTCCCCCTTGTCCTTGTCTCCCCCTCCCTTTCTCTTCTTCTGCCCTAGAAAGAAAAACTCAATTCTTAGAACTAGAAAAGCCGGCTGATCCCTGCCTCCAGGCTCCTCATTGTACAGATGGAAAGACTGAGGCACGGAGAGAAAGGATTTGATCAACAACGTACAGAGGGTCCTAAGAACAGTGTTCTGTTTCAGAATTCGCAGAAGACTGTGGAGTTAAAAATAGAAACACAGGAAACAAAAAGTTTCCTTGAGAAACAGTGAGGAACTGAGTCAGTTAACCGGAAATTCAAAGCACCTAGCTTTTAAAAACAAAAAGCTTTAGGAGATCGATACAGGTAAGGCACGCTAAGGAGTTACTTTCTCAAAGCAATTCTTATAGCAGCCCCAAACTGCCCTAGTCCCAGGCACCAAGCTACCTGCTTTACATGCATGAAAAGGCATGGAAAGTTGGAAAGTTGGAAAGGCATCACCAGCCTTCCAACTATTCCTTTTTTTTTTTTTAAGCTGTTTTTATAGCTGTTTCTTTATTTTTTAATAAATGAAGAAACTGAGGCTCCTAGAGGTGACCTGATTCCTCCAGGGTTACACAAGCAGGAATAACTGAACTCAGTCTGTCTGTAGTACTGATCGTTTGCTGTAATGCCAAAGGAAGGTACAGAGAAGGGGCTGCCAGCTGGGGAGTCTGGTCTGGGACCCTCATGCCAGGGCTCATCACTCTCCCCCTCCAGCCACCTAATAGTACACTTAATGCATGAAACACAACAGCTCTCGACTGCTCCAGGAGGGCAGGAACCATGGTGATCTTGTTCCTACTGGGTCTCCCAGAACAGTTCCCTGGCAGAACAGAGGACGAGCTAAGAACAGTTGTTTGAATGATGAATGATGGACAGAGTGAAGGCATGAATTGGATGTTCCAGTTAACACGAGACATGTGCATAGAGAAGATGTTTTCGCTGGGGGCTCCTCCAATCTGAACCAAGCTGATGTTTGGAGTGAGTGTCCCTGTGTTAACCAATATATAATCCTCTGATTAAAGAAGCTCTTCCAGACCTCATAGCAATCGGATTACACACAGCACTCCTGATAAGGTCACTTCCACTGTTTTGCCTCTTTCCAGCCGACAGATCAGCTCCCTGCCGTTTATTATTGCCATCACAGTTCTCTGTTTCCCCAAAGCTGTGTGAGAAAAGTGAGTCTCAATTTCATCTATCTTAATACGAGGTACAGTGAGAGTAGGTAGTGGGCTGACATGGTGGGTGGCTAACTGCCCAGACCTTGGAGAAATCACTTCATAGCTCAGACACTCAGTTTTCCTCATCTGTTAAGTGGGGACAATAATATCCGTTTCACAGAATCCGTCAATGAGGATTGAAAGAAATGCCTGTAAAGGGCTGAGCTCTCTGGAAGCACTCAGTAAATTTTCCTTTTAGTTACAGATGAGAAAGCCTGGGACAGACGGCTCTAGCTGCCACCGGGACTGTGGACAAGACAATGACCTCCTCTGACCTTGGTTGTCCTATCCGTAACCAACGGCGGCAGAGGGAGAGAACTAAGGATGCAGTCAACAGTGATCACTGAGCACCTGCTGTGTGCTTGTCCTTTAGCTGAGCACTGCACACAGAGGTAAACCAGCTCTGGTCCTATTCTTGAGCACCCCCTGTGCGGTAAGAGCTTTACCCAAGATGCATGCCAAGCCTTGTGGGAGTGCCTATTACATGCCAGGCAGGGTGGTAAGTACTTTGCATACCTGAGTTCCATCGATATTCATTATAACACTGATGCCAGTGTCACTGATCCCATTTTACAGGAAAGGGCACCCAGGCACAAAAGCCCTCCAGTGACTTGCCCAAGGTCACACAGGTAACAACTATCAGAGATGGGCTTTGAACCTTGAGATCAGCGCTGTGCTCTAATGCCTTTCCAGCGCAAACATCACATGATTCTCTGTTACCATGAGACAGACTCTGGAGATTATATCCAGGCTAAGATAAAGACTTATATCTCTTTTCTTTTCCTGATGCTTTGTTCTTTCTCTTTTTCTCACCTCTCTCTTATCTCCTGGCACTTCCACCAACATTGTCTGTATTATCTACCAGTCACAGAGGTGAACGTGTCCCTTTTCTCTGCTGATTTCATACTCACTGCAGGGAAGAGACAGGCTGAGGTCTTGGAGCAGAAGTCATGACTTGGCTTGCTACTCTCCTTTTTTTTACGGATCCCAGAGCTGGGAGAGGCTCCCTAGGATGCCCTGAACTGAATGGCTTTGAGTATCTTCCTCCTGTGTCCAGGCTGAGAGCCCCGGGGGTCCCCCAAACCTCTCCATCTCCATCTGTCTGAATGATACTTTTAAAAACTATTTATTTATTTATTTCTGGCTGTATTGGGTCTTCGTTGCTTTGCATGGGCTTTCTCTAGATGCGGCAGGCAAGCAGGGGTTACTTTGCATCGCAGTGCCCAGAATTCTCATTGCATAGCTTCTCCTGTTGCAGAGCACTGGCCCTAGAGTGCAGGCTCAGTAGTTGTGGCACAGAGGTTCAGTTGCTCCGAGGCATGTGGAATCCTCCCGAACCAGAGATTGAACCCATGTCCCCTGCGTTGGCAGGTGGATTCTTATCTGCTGCGCCACCAGGGAAGTCCTCTCAAGGATATCTTTTTATCATCCCCCCACTTATTCTCTCCACCACAAACTGTCAGCTTACCAACCAAGAATCATTAGGATGTGCCTTATTTTTAAACTTCTGACATTCCCAGCCCTACTTTCAAGAAGATGCGGTCTTTATGCCATTCCCATTGGGGGCCTTTTAGCATCTTTGAACCAGACAGGTGACAGGCTGCGTGGCACAGTGATTGAGTAAGAACCCTAGAGTCAAATAGCCTGGGTTCAAATCCCAACTCTTTCATTAGCTACCTCTGTAACCTTGGGGATAGATAGCCATGTCCCTACGTCTCAGTTTTCTGTCTTTTTTACAAGGATGATGGTGGTATCTTTTTTTTTTTTTTTTTTTACAGAATAATTGGGAGATTCAGTGAGTTAAAATGTTTACAAGTATTTAAAACAGTGTCTGGCACTCAATAAACATTTGCTCTATTTTTTTATATGTCGCATGGGAAATGCATCTCAAATGAAATGAATCTCTATTGACTTCTAAGGATATGTTTCAGTAGATAAGAGGGAAGGGCGGGGGGAAGCGCCAAATGACTATAAAATAGAAAAAGAATTTAAAAATTGTTATTGAAAAGAGGAGAAACTGACAATGGCAGCCCTCCCTGTGCACTGCGTCACGTTTTCACTTACCGCACAGGATGTGGTATTTACAGCTGTCCTCAGGAGAGACAGGGAAGGCTTAGAAACTTCATTTTGCAATTGAGCAGGGAAGCCATTTGCCATGGGTCACTCAACTAGTAAAGGGACATTATGAAGTTGAAACCACGTTTTCTGCCCAATATTTAGGGTGCAATTTAATATGTTGTCTCTTGGTTAAAACAAACGCATGAGAAATAAACAACCAAAAATTCAGTTCCACACAAACAACTTCTCAGTTGAAGACAAGTCAGTCTTCTTCCCTCTGCCTTTTCAACCACACCAGTGTGTCCGAGTTTCCCGGAACATCCACAGGAGAAGGGCAGTGATTTGCCAGAGTTAGGGAATGACAGTGGACTATACAAAAAGGCGCTTTGGTGAAGACAGCCAAAGGAAGCCTGCAGCGGATACCAGAAAATTTTATTTTCCTTCTGAAGAGGGCAGTATGCAACCAAGGCCAGGTCTGCTCAAGTACTCAGGATTTCCTTCCAGGTCTTCAAGGCCGGAGGCTGGGCAGCCCTCAGGAGCCCAGGCATCTTGGGTTTCCAAGAGCTTATTTCTGAACGACAAACACATCTTCAGACATGAAATAGGATTCTTGAGGTTTGAGCACAGTTACACACTGCCTTGTATCCAAGAGTACACAGGGCAAACTGATATGAAGGAGGTTTTGCAAGATGGATGGAAGAAGACCCAGTGAGTTCTTTTTCCATGTCCTTGAACTTGTCTGCCCCCACCCAATCAGCCTCTATGACTAAGCAATAGCCCAGCATCCCAGATGGGTTTCTGATGTTTGCAGAAGAAGGTGTTGCTTTTCCTACTCAAACGTGTGTACAACAGTAGTTTCTGCTGCCTAAAGCAAAGTACCTTCTTGCAAATATCCTTTGCACAGAAATAAAATGTTGGGAATGGGGTTCTTAGCTCCTGGGATGCATTTATCAAGCCAATCACAGTAATTATAATTAGAACACAAACTAAGTGAAAGCCTAGCATGAAATACATTTGCAGAAAACCTGAACTGCATACAATTAAGCCCTGTTTGGTGGCATTTTGAGGTTTGCCATTAATATATTTTAGGGGTTAGCGAGATTGATTTTTTAAAAACTATCTTTGGCTAGTTATATCAAAGCCTTCAATGAGAAAGAAGAATGCACATTATGAACTGCTGTAACAGAGCTGCCAGATGGATGTCCAAGGTAGCTTAACTGGCTGTTTAGACACCCTGTCTGGCTTCCCTGGTGGCTTGGTGGTAAAGAATCTGCCTGCCAATGCAGGGGACATGGGTTCGATCCCTGGTGTAGGAAGATCCCACATGCGGCAGAGCAATTAAACCTGTGTGCCACAACTACTGAGTCAGAACTCTAGAGCCCATGAGCGGAAACTGCTGAAGACCGCACACCTAGAGCCTATGATCTGCAACAAGAGAAACCGCTGCCCTGAGAAGACTGCGCACCAGGACTGGAGAGTAGCCCCTGCCCCGAAGAAGGACTCGCGCAGCAACAAAGACCCCGCACAGCCAGACACAAAAGAAACACATAAATCTTTAAACAGACACCCTTTCACATATGTTCTTTGGGCATTAATTTAATCGAGGCCTGTTTTAGGGAAATGAAGACAATTGGCAATTTGAGGGGGATAATGTATAAAGAAAGCTGAATGCCAAAGAATTGACACTTTTGAACTGTGGTGTTGGAGAAGACTCTTAAGAGTCCCTTGGACTGCAAGGAGATCCAACCAGTCCATCCTAAAGGAGATCAGTCCTGGTTGTTCATTGGAGGGACTGATGTTGAAGCTGAAACTCCAATACTTTGGCCACCTGATGCACACAGCTGACTCATTTGAAAAGACCCCGATGCTGGGAAAGATTGAAGGCGAGAGGAGAAGGGGACAACAGAGGATGAGGTTGTTGGATGACATCACCAACTCGATGGACATGAGTTTGAGTAAGCTCTGGAAGTTGGTGATGGACAGGGAAGCCTGGCATGCTGCAATCCATGGGTCTGCGAAGAGTTGGACATGACTGAGCGACTGAAATGAACTGAACTGAACTGAATATACCTTCAGTTCCCAGCCTTGGTTTCAGAAATGCTCTAAACCTACAGAGCTGAAAAATCCCTCCATGGTTCCCCGTGGTCCAGAAAAGAAAATCCATTCCCTTCATTCAGGTGTCAGCTCTTTGACTGATAAAGTCCTGGCCATTTTCTCTTCCCCTAAACCTGGGCTCTCTCAGCCGTTGCAACAACTTATCATTCTGATTTTTAACTTTATTTATTTATGTGGGCTTTCTCCCCTGCTAGACGATAACCTCCTTGAGGTAATAGATTTCATCTTTTTAACTAGAGTCTCCAGCACTCAGCACAAGAGTCAGGACAGAATGAGTGCCCTTAGATTATATTTGAGGGAGGGGGTACCTTGGAGAATCTTCCCATTTGTCTTGGGATGGAAAGGAACTGAATAGTTTTCCCCCAACACTCTTAAAACACATTTTTTAAAGTGTTTGAGATAACTGTAGATTCACACACAGTTGTAAGGAATAATACACAGACGTCCCATGCGCCCTTCCCCTAGTGTCCCCTAATGCTGACAAGATCACAGCTCTGATCTTGACACTGATAAAATCCACCCACCTTATTTGGAACCTGAAATATTTTGTGTAAAACTTTAATATTTTATGTTTTATGCTTTTATATTTCATATGCCCGTGTGTGTGTGTGTGTGTTGTCCACTTTATATTTGTGAAAACGTTTTTCCCACCTACTGAATGTAGGGCGGGGGTCCAGTCTGATCTAGCCTTGCACTGGAGTTGGACCCCACAGATACCGAATATGCTTGAATAGACAGATCTCTTGCACACAGTAGGTGCTCAACAATCGTCCGTATAAACACATGAACTTGAATGTTAGTGCGTGCAAGAAGGGACCTCAAGGTTTTAAGGTAGAAAACTGAGCCTGAGGCATTTAACATTTTAGGGGCAAGATGTTGGTTATTTTCCCCCAGAGTTGTGAATTAGCTTACTGGCCAGTTGCTCCAAAGCGATCCAGATGACCATGCCTCGATCGTGGAAGAGAACAGTTTTTGAGGTACACCCTTCCCCCCCGGCCACCTGCTGGAGAAGTGGGGGTAACTCTCATCAACCCTGGAGCTCCTCCCACCCCTAACCCCCACTTTCACCCCTTTCTTCCCTGGGGCTAGACTGTTTCACCCCGTCTCCAGGCAACCGCCAGGCGCGAGGCGGGACGTCATTTCCTGAAGAGCCCGCGCGGGGCGGGGGGAGGG
>NW_011494611.1:2539955-2540433 GCF_000754665.1 Bison bison bison
GGGCAAGGGGCGGGGCCTAGACTGGGCTGGCGACGGCGACGGCGACGGCGTCGGAACTCACTGGAAGATCGGCCCCGGGCGGCTCAACAGTTCTCAAAGTCCCGGCTCGCGGCCGCGCGGCTCCGTCTGCGCGCGGGCGGTGCAGGGGCGCAGGTGTCCCCGGGCTGTTTGCATCCCGGGGCTGCCTTGGACATGCCTCGCACCCCCTGCCGGACGTCCGCGCGGCTCCACCGGCTGCGATCCTAGAGACTCCGGGTCTAGAGCGCCCCCACCCCAATTTATGACTTCGGGGTCCCCCAGCCCTAGAGGAACAGGCGTCCCGGCTGGGGGAGCCCCGGGTATGGTGTGACGGGGCGGTCGGCTTTGCTGCACCCCTCCTCCCGGCTCTGGCCACTCGTGGTCTCTGTGCCCCTCAGAATGTAGCTGCTCTCTCCTCGTCCCCTCGGACTCCAGCCGCAGTCTCCGCGACCTCCGGGCT
>NW_011494611.1:2541555-2545367 GCF_000754665.1 Bison bison bison
GGCCGAGAAGGAGGGGCTGAGAGTCGGGGACCAGATTCTGCGTGTCAACGACAAATCCCTGGCCCGAGTGACCCACGCTGAAGCCGTCAAGGTAGGGCTCTGATTTGGGATTGACTTCGGGGCAGAGTGGCGAAGCACCTCATATTAGTAGTAACTCCATGCTGTGTGTCCTTAGCCAAATCGCTTGACCTTTCTGGGCCCCGTTTTTCTTAAAAGTATTTCCTTAAAACACGAACATCTAGGGTTTTTTGAGCAAATAGATACCAGGCACTTGGGACATAGTGATGGGCGAAAAGACAGGGACCCTGCCTTCATGGGGCATAAAGGTTAGTGTGCGGGAGACAGGCGTTATCAAACGCTCCTGCAAAGGTATGATTCCCACGGAGTGGGAAAAGGATTCTTATGAGCTTTAAAAGAGGTACTGTGTCTGCTCGGCATATGGTTAGTAATCAGTGGGCGAGCTCCCCTTCTGCTGTTGTTATTCTCATTATTCTGGAGGCTTTTGCTCCTGAAAGTTTTGTGAACTCCAGAGTGGTCCAAGGAGGCTGTGCTGGTGAGCCACTGAGGTCTGGCCTGACCTTCTGTTTACGGACCAGGCTGTGTATCCTGGGACAGGTCCCTCAGAACCTCTGGTTCTCCATTTGGACCGTAAGTGTCCCTAGCCTTGATGGGGTGTTTGCCTGAATGCCAAGAATGAATCTCCCACCCCCTGGAGAGTGGTTGTGCTTTTTGTGTCTGTTAATTGAGAAAAATAACCTCATGGCAACTAACTCTTAGGAATTTAACATGCTCTTTAAAGGACTGTGTGTGTTTGCTAATCTCACGCCCAGGGCTGTTGAAAATCAGTTGAAGTATGGGACAGTGTTTGGTTTATGTGTGGATTCAGCGATGCTTTGCAGGTGCATGCCCTGCGCATGCGCGCGAACACACACACACACACACACACACACACACACACACACACACACACACACACACACACCCGCCTTTGTGTCAAGAAGTGAAGAGTTTTGGGGAAAAGGAACAGTGGCACAGTTTGCTTCTGCAAGGAAAATGCTTCCCAGGGGATTGGGCACACTTCTGACCCAGCTTCTCACCACCCATCCCTCATCCAAGTCTCTGGTCCCCTCCATGCAGGTGTTTGGACTCCAGCGGAGGGACCGCAGGCTGCTGGGAAACACTCAGGCAGCAGAGGTCCCTGGGCTGTTTCCCGTGTCTGTTAATGACCTGTGACCAGGTGCCTCTAGAGCTCATTTCCTGACTGTTCACCCCGGGCACAACCATCCTCTGACCTTGGCTTCCCTCTGCTTCCTGACCTATCTGCCCCTCAGGGAGGCCCCTGAGGATTTTAGAAACTTCCCTGCTGCTCCCAGAAAAAAGGCTGACGAGTTCACACTGCTTGGGGGTACTGAGGATAAAGCTCCCTCTGGGTTTCCAGCAAACATCCTCCTCTCTGTCTCCTCCCCACCCCCCAACAGTTCATCTCTTCCCATTATCTGACATTCCACGTATTTTAAAAAAAGAAATAGTCCATTAGCCTTTGATCCTGAAAGGTCTGGAGTTCCCAGATGACAAATTTTTACTTGAAAGATATTTGATCCAATGGTCATTTATAAACGTGGATTCAATTTTAGTGGCAGTTTAAAAGGACTCGGGTAGCTTAATCGTCAGGAGGTGATAGACTTGGGAAAGGCCTCAGGAAACCTGGGCGTTAAGAACACCAAGTGCCCCTTCAGTTCCCACCCCAGACTCAGCCACGCCTCTGAGGCTGGAGACGCTCCAGAGTTTCCGTTCTGCCCTCCCCATCTGTCGATGGCGCCCTGCATCTTCTCCCCAACCTCCCTCCACTACACCAAAGTGCTGCTGCCCCCGGGCACCAGGCCTTCGCTAGTGTGTTTATTCTTGTTGCCTCCGGAGTCAGACCTAAACTCACTGGGCATAGCTTTTGAAGCTCCAGAACTCTCCTTGAGGAAGGGAGGGGTTGATCAGAGCGGAACAGCCCTTGGACAGGTGGGAGCCAGTGGGAGCCAGGCAGTTCCTTGTCCCTGAAACTTTCCCTGCACAGGCTGGGGAACACCATCCTCTTAGGTGACCCGCTTCCTCCCGGCCAACGCCAGACGTGTAACCTGCCTGGAACACACCCCTTTGGACCCTTCAGAAGCAACAGGCAAATGAGCAGCTCTGTGTCACCTTAACTCCAGGGACGAGAGGGGGACGGACTTTCCATGGGTGGAATTTAAAACGGAGGAGGCGGAACCTCATCTTGGAGGCCTCAGGAGCCCTAGGCATGCGGGATGGGCGGGGATTTCAGGGACAGTTTAGAACACATTTCCACAAAATTCAGGGTGCAGAGTCCCCTTAACTGAAAGTCCCCCAGCTTCTCTAAACTGGGAGGCCCCAGTTTGCTGCCCTTAATCAGGATTTCTGCACTGCCAGCCCCTCTTTAAAAGCTATGGTGTAGGGATTTTTTAACTTCGGGTTTTATTCAAATGGCATCAGTGTTTCTGCTTCTGTCCTTTTCCTGTTCCAGGATACCACATTGCCTTTAGTAGGAGATATGTTTTCCTTTGTCCTCTTCAACTGTATTCATTTATTTTTTGCTTCCTCCCACAGTTTTATTGAAGTGTAACTAACTGGCAAGTAAAAACTGTATATATTTAAGGTGTGTTGTTGCATGCTAAGTTGCTTCAGTCATGTCCTGACTCTTTGTGACCCTATGGACTGTAGCCTGCCCCGCTCCTCTGTCAATGGGATTCTCCAGGCAAGAATACTGGAGTAGGTTATTTAAGGTATACAATGGAATATGGGATATTTGATCACCTTTATATTGCAAAATGATGACCACAATTAAGCTAATTCACATATCCATCACTTTACATGTTATTTTATTTCTGTGGTAAGAACACTTAAGATGTAAACACTTAGAAAATTTTAAGAATACAATTTAGAATTATTATTAATAAATGTGGTCACCTTGCTGTGCATGAGATCCCCAGAAGCTACTCATAACTGGAAGTTTCTACCAATATCTCCCGTTTTCCACCAACCCTAAACCCTGGTAACCACCATCCTCCTCTCTGCTTTCGTGAGCTCAACGTTTTTATATTCCATTTATAATTGAAATCATACAATATTTTTCTGTGTCTGGCTTGTTTTACTTAGTATGTCCTCCATGTTCATCTGTGTTGTCACAAATGGCAAGATTTCCTTTTTTAGTGGCTGAATAATATTCCATTGTGTGTAAATATATGCCACCTTTACCTTCTCTGTTCACTGTCAGTAGACACTTGCCTATTGAGGCAATATGGCTTCAGTCTTAAATCTTTATTTTTCTTCTGCAGGTAGAAAGGGGGAAAAGATCCTCTGAGCTTCTCAAAGGAGAGATTGTGCGCGTGCACACCTGTATGTGTGTGTGTGTGTGTCAAAAGAAAATTAAATTTTAGAAATCAGGTTACTTAATAGTTTATGAATCAGAGAGGGTCACCTCCTCTCAGTGAACAGAGGAGATTGAATATACAAAGGTTCTTCCACTTCTCTGTCAGGCAAATCAAGTATCCACCATTACAGCGAATTTAAGGAGGACTGTATCCTCTGTCTGCTGAAGCTCCCAGCCCTCTCTTGAAGCCTATTTGCTAAATCAGCAGTGACAGGCGCAGATAAGGCAAGCCATTTACTATTTGCAATTATGTTGAAACGTTGGATTTTTGAGAAGTCTATCTTGAACGAACAGGAGCCAAGCCAATACTAACAAAAAAGAAGACCTTTCAAAGATTTTCAGCCAAAAATGCTTGATAAATTGGCCATGAAGTCCC
>NW_011494611.1:2545467-2547141 GCF_000754665.1 Bison bison bison
ATCTATGCTGTATTGGACTCTGCGGCACATTTGCTGTGTGACCTTGGGCCAGTCACGGACCCTCTCTGGGTCCTGGGTGGATGAGCCAGGGACTGCCCGAGGTCCCTTCCAGCCAGACAATCTGTGGTTTGCTTCATGTGTACCACCCAGAAGGCGTTTAGAAGTCTAATTCGGCGGGGGTTTCTTTGTTCTTTTGGAATTGCTTTCGTTTAAGGCAGAGTAAAGGAAGTTGGCTAAGGATTGGGAGACAAGAATCTTGGCACTCTTGGGTAGCCTGCTACGAAATTAAAAAAATGGTGGGTTACACATTGTGCTGATAGGAACTTGACCGCTCTCCTCAGCCCAGGAACACTAGCCCTTGTGACATTCCAGGGTACATGAGAAAGCGACAGTTAGATTGTGGCACACACAGCACCACCCTGTGAGTATTCAAAATCAAATTCACTCGCCCTCTTGGCTTGCTTTCTGAGTCCCTGATTCATCGGGTAGTAGAAAGGGAGGGGTATCTATGTGTTACTGGGATGTGTGTATGAATGCCTGTGTTTCATCTCGATAAAAATTAAACAGCTTTATTACAGTCTCTGAATTTCCACCCCCCACCACCGCTGGGTACATCCAAGGAGCATATTAGAATTTGAAATGTTCCAGAAGTTTAAAGCAGGGGCTGGCCCTTTCATTTAATTAGAGTTATCCCACCCCCCCTTCCTTTGCATAATAACCCAGGGAGAATCTGCCCACCCCCCCTTCCTTTGCATAATAACCCAGGGAGAACCTGCCCATAATAATATGTTATTGTATTTGGTCCGGCACATTCTCAACGACACATTTGTCATTTTCACATTGTACACGGTTAGCTGAAGCCATGACAAATTATTGCTGCTTCCAACTTGGTGTCTGAAACGCAGCTCCTCCTTCCCTATCTCATTCCTGTCTTCCAGTTTGGAAAACCCTGGCTAATGTGTTCATGGGGACACACAGACTTTCCTTTGGCCCTGCATTCATTCTTGGGTCCTCTGAGTCCTGCCAGCCATGACATGTTGAAAGCTCACTATTAATAAAACCTTTATTGAATAGATGTTTGCTTGCTGGATCCAGAGTGTGATGCAGTACCTTGGGAGAGTCCATTTCTTTAATTTAACCTTATGTATTTATTTGGCTTAAGTAGATCCTGAAGGCTTTAGAAAATGATGGTGCCTTTCAACTGGTTATTTACTGTTCAAATCAAAGAAACATTTTGCAAGGTAGAAGAGAACACTTTTTTTTTCAGAATTGTTATTTTTATAGTAGACGATTCCTGCCTCCTGACTTAAGCTGGACAGGAAAGAGATATAGTAATCACTCCAGCGCCAGCTTCTTGTTTCTCTGTCACCCCACCCCCTCCCGACCAACGGCAATGTTTATTACCTGCCACAGATTCATCGTGTGGATGGAGCTGCAAAGATAAGTATGATCCTTTAACCCTCGACCAATTGGATTCTGTCCGTGTTCTTGCCTCCCACCTCTGCCTGCCTCAAGCCACACGGCACACAGCCTGTATGCACCTGTCAAACGCTCGCAGCCCCTCGCCTGCCTGTCTGCTCGTGCTCACCGCACACAAGCTTCTCCGAGCCGTAATCCCCCCGCCGTCCTTCAGAGGGCTTTGCACTGAAGCAGTCATCCATGGGGATTAGGCTC
>NW_011494611.1:2547241-2574306 GCF_000754665.1 Bison bison bison
TAGGCTCCAACTGGCTTTCCCGCAAGGTTCTTTGATGACCTGGAAGGACAGCGTCTGGTGTCCACCGTTTAGGGACTCCAGACCAGAGGCTCTGATGGGAAGAATGGCATTTCATGGCTAGAGGTAGCTGGAGGCTGCAATACAGATCTTTCAAAGCCAATTCTTTTTCTTTCTGTTTCTTTAAAAACCCCCAAGCAAGAAACATCAGTTTCTTGCTGTTAATGTAGAGCTCACAAGGACTTCTAATTGCGCCCCCCAGGGTGGGGGCCACCTTTTCAAGATTCCTGGGCTGCAGACGTTGCCATTTTACTTTTCCAGCAGGGCGGATGGAAAGGGCGCAAAGAGCAGGAAACAGACTCTGCATTCCACTCCCTGCACTCCTGGCGTCACTGCAGGAGGCAGCCCCCTGGGGCTTGTATTTTAACTTTGCATCACCGGAACTCTGTCGGGAAGAGAAGAGGCTTAGTGTGTGCCTACACTGCTTCATGCTTTCTGCCTCCCAGGGGAGGCAGGGAAGTCGGGAGCCTGGTGCTCAAGGAGGTAAAACTGACTAGGCTGGAGTCACCAATGGGATCAGGACTTCAGTGGCCCTTTTTCCTTACCTCCCTACCCTGGAACTCAGCCCTAGGGTTAAACAGCCATCCGCATAGAAGGCAGTGCCAGCCCCCTGCTGGAAGGCAGGCAAAAGGCACATTTTGTGCCTGACATTCAGGGTGTCTTTCAAAGGCTTCATTCGACCAAGTGGGGAGTCTGATGCTCACACGTCCAGAGAAAGCAGCATGTTTTAGTCCTCCTGTCTTCAGGCACAGTCTTTTGTCCACAGGCGCTCTGAACAGCACTTACTGCACCCAGGCTGGTACTTGGAAATCAGAGATGAATGTATACAGCCTGTGCCCTCAGGGAGTCATGAGGGAGACTTGGAACTACTCATAGGCACAGGACACCAAGTGTTTTAAGAGCTGTGATGCCGGCCTGCCTCTGCCTCCCTGCCACCCTCTCCAAAGGCATCGCCCGCTCCCGCACTCCCCCGCATCCATCCTCATAACCTGCTTCAGTTTCCTTCAGCACACTTGTCACTACTAGAAGGACATTTTAACTGTTTATCGTCTGCTTTCCCCCCTGTGCGTAAGCTCTGTGAGAACCGAAATTTGATCTGCATTGCTCACTCACATACCCCAATACCTCCACGGTGACCGGAGCAGAGTAGGTGTTTTAATACATAAATAAATATTTGCTGAATGAATGGAATGCTCTTACTACTAATGCCATGCTGGAGAGTTCAGGACACCTTGGTTCTTGAGTGTAATAGCTTAAGAAAGTCTGGGGGTTGCAGTGTAGTGGGTGCTGAATAGAAAACTCAAGGAAAGCCATCAACTCTAGTGTCGTGTGCCAGGAAATCAGCTGTGTGGCTGCAGGCAGGTCATGTGACTCTCTGAACCTCAGCTTTGCAACTGTGAAATGGGCATAGCTACCGCAAAAGAGTTGGACATACCTTAGCCACTAAACAACAACAGCAATCTCCCACCTGCCTCCTTCCCAGGGCTGTAGGGATCAAATGACTGAACAAGTGTGAAAACATTGGTAAGTAGGAAACTGTTTCAATGAAAAGTCTTTAAAATAGTGTGGTCTGACTTGGTGGGCAATAGTCTTTCCCATCCTCTACCCTCCCAAGTCTACCCTATGAGACCCCTTTGGTTATTTAATTTGTCATTTTGCTCTTAATTTTAAAATCACATTCCCCAAAGTAGGTTATTTTCACAGCCTGACTGTGTGAGCTTCCAAAATAGAACCATTTATGCATTCTGAAGCAATCAATGAACCAATTTCGGGTGATGAGATATATCTTCTGTATCTTCTGGTTTTTTGTTATTAAAAAGAAAAAAAGAAACACCGTTCTGGCGGGTTTCAAGAAACCTCAGCATTTTAGGTGAAGGGCAAGTTTCTGTTAATCACATGTGTGTTTCAAAGCTGCTTTATCTGAGAATGCATAATTTCTTTTTTTTTCCCTTCTTCTTTTCCAGTCCCTGCCCCTTTGCCTCCTTCCCCTTTGAGAATTTGTGTTCCTGCTGCTAAATTGGCTGTGGCTTTGCTTCAGCTGGCAGCCAGTTTCATAGTTATTTTTCCTCTCTACCTGAGTTTTCATAATATCAGCATCCTCTCAACTTTGAGTGCAAAGCAAATACATCAGCCTCCCATAAACAGGTCCCAAGATGTCCTCTTTACAGGACTTTAAAGATGCCGGCTACAGGGAAGAAGAGAGTACAGTGACATCAAAGGGTGTTTTCAAACACCCAGGAGTTGGGGCCTTAGAAGAGGTGATTCACAAATTAACAAGCCCCCATTGTTTAGTTGCTAATTCGTGTCTGACTTTTTTGCGACCCCATAGACTGTAGCCCCACCGAGCTCCTCTGTCCTTGGAATTCTCCAAGCAAGCATACTGGAGTGAGTTGCCATTTCCTTCTCCAGGGGAGCTTCCCTGGCCAGGGATCGAACCCATATCTTCTGCACTTGGCAGACAGATTCTTTACCACTGAGCCACCAGGGAAGCCCAGCAAGCCCCCTAGGCAATTCTTGACCACTCTGAAGTTTGGAAAGCCTGTCTTTCTTTTGGATTCCATCCCTCCTCCCCTCCCTACCCCCATTTATCCACACAAAGATTTGATCAGAGACGTGGATCCACCCTGTCCCCATCTTTAACTATTTCAGAGCACAATCCCAGATGCGCAAGGTCAGCTGATAAATTGGAAAATCAAGGGAAGGGAGGTCTGTACCCAAGAGGCAGCTTTTGGAGATGGACCTGGGTTCATCTGAGAGTGTACTTGGCTGTGACCTTGGGCAGCTAACTCCCTTTGCCTCTCTGTGACTCAGACTCCCCCACCGGTGAGCCCGGCTCACTGCCCTCACGAACAGCTTACTGACACTGTTGCACATCAAAAGTTTGAGAAATAAGGCCATGGAGGTCCCACTGCAAGAAGTGAAATGAAAAATGTTATCGACTGAATTTGCTTGGCTTTGACAGTTTTTTGTTGTGCCTGTTTTTTGTTTTTTTTTTTTAAAGCAAAAATATACTTGGCAGAAAATATTGGAACTTGAGGCTCTCGTGTTCCATCGTAACTGTTTGAATTGCAGGGTCATTTACTAAATGTAATCAATGTTCCCACGTAGACAGAGTTTCTTTAAAAATGTATTTGCTCCTATCTGGATGTCAGCATCTGCGTTTTCATTTTGCAGCAGTCATCAGGCCCAGGTGTTGAGTGGAATTGTGTGTCTCGACCTCCCTTAAAAATGTGGGGAGGCAAGATAGATGCGGGGCCCAGAGGCCAGTGTGTGACACCCCCCGGCCAGCTGCGTCCCCAGCCTTGTTCCCCAGCGTCCTTCCCTGATGGGCTCCCCAGGGGCCCTGATAAGGAGGCGGAGGAGATAAAGCTGTTTGCAGAGCCCATTTAAGCAGTTAATACAGGTGAAAGTGGTAATTTGACAACAAGGGCATCCACTCTTAAACAATAAAAAAAAACCCTCTGCAGCTGATTTGAACCACTTCTGAAATGGTGTTCTAGGCTTCACTAAGAGGTTTCTGATTAATAAGAGAATAGAAAAGTGATCCAGCTATCAGAAACTTTGCTCGTAAGTCCTTCTTCCATTTCTGTCCTCCCAGACCCAGATAGAGGGTGTGGGGTCCTTTGGTGTGTCTGGACCCAGCATCATCTTTATCCTTTTCTTCTTCTCTCTTCTTCCTCCTTCCTGTTTCTCCTTGGGTTCCCCAGCCTTCTCCCAGATTTTTTCCCCAACTCTCCTGAAGCATCTCCCCCTTCCAAGAGTTCCTCCAAATCCTGAGATTTTTTAAGTCAACGGGGCATGTCAGAATGTCCAGGTCACCCACAGATTCCTTCCTCTTTCTCCCCAAATGTCTGTCTCTTCACCCATCTTCTACCTGTGTCGTCTCTGAACAGGATCTGTTCCTCCCTTTAGTGTATTTATTTTTACTTATGTTTTCAGCTCTTCTGTATTATTGGCCTGGAAGCCCTGGCTTATCTCTGACCCTCTGATGGCACCTCTCTGCTGTTGTTCAGTCGCTCAGTCGTGCCCGACTCTTTGCGACCCCATGGACTGCAGCACGCCAGGCTTCCCTGTCCTTCACCATCTCCAGGAGCTTGCTCAAACTCATGTCCACCAAGTCGGTGATGCCATCCAACCATCTCATCCTGTTATCTCCTTCTCCTCCTGCCCTCAGTCTTTCCCAGCCTCAGGGTCTTTTCCAATGAGTTGGCTCTTTGCATCAGGTGGCCAAAGTATTGGAGCTTCAGCTTCAGCATCAGTCCTTCCAATGAATATTCAGGGTTGATTTCCTTTAGGATGGACTAATCTGATCTCCTTGCAGTCTCAAGCATCTTCTCCAACACCACAGTTCGAAAACTTCTCCACGATCCCTGTTGGGGATTGCACCTGCTCGTGGTGAGTTCGACTCTCCGGCCTGACCTCTCTCCAGCAGGTCTCAGACCACTCCCCCCGACCCCTATCACCACTGCCAAACGGCAGAGGCCTCCCTGCTGTCCGCCTGTCTGTCTCCCATCTTGCTCATCTACTCGCCAGTCCATTCCGCGTCCTGGAGGCAAAGTGAACTTTAGAAACTTGGGTCTGCCTAGCGCTTCACAGTGGAGCTGGGAACCTGTGGGGCAGAGGCCGAGCTCCTGACCCTGACGTTCGTGCTGCTCATGAGCCGATCCTTTCTTACCCACAGACAGTCCTTTTCCCCAGCTGTGCCAGAATGTAGTTCACACTTGGTCAGACAAGCAGCAAGGGTCCGTTTCTCTCCACCCATGGTCTTATGGCCCCTGTGCCTCCCCCTAGCAGACCTGCTGCCCACAGGCAGCTACTCCATCTATGGGAAACCTTCTCTTCTCCCCTCTGCTTCCTCTGGGTGGTGGCCTCCTTTTCTCTCATCATTACAGAGTATGTATTTCCTAGTGTTGCTCTGTGAACAATAATAACCTTTGTACATATAAAATTCATTGACCATCACGACAGCCTTATTAATAGGCACCACGTTTTTCACTTAATTTTGCAAAACTGCCAAGAATTTGTCACTTGCCTGTTGTCACCAAGATGGAAAGTGGCAAAGCCAGGATTTAAGCCCAGGTTTTGTCCATTTGAGGGACTGTGACCATCACCCCAACACCAGAGAGAGGGAGCAGCCTACTGTGCTTGAATCTGGGCTCTGGAGTCAGACATTCTGGGTTCCAAGCTCAACTCTGCCACTTTGGACCTGTAGGGTCTTGAGCAAACTTCTTAACCTTTCTGATTTTCAAATTCCTCTTCCATAAAATTGTGATGGAAAGAGTAGTCAGATGGCAGACAAGTTACTAAGCTTCTGTGTTCCTTCTCTGTTCAATTTCCTCCATATTGACGGCCTTACAGGTAACGTATTGAAGCACCGCGCGTATCTATTCATTCGAACACTGAATGATTACCCAGTGTGTTGGGGTCTGTTTTCCTGCCAAATGATGTTCTACTTGGTATAAAATATGTAACACAAGATGCTTACAAGCTTGCAGTACCGAGCACAGTAATACGTATGGCCACATGGAGAGTCTTCTGTGTGGCTCCAGGAACTCTGCCGGGGCTTCGCATACTGACTTTTCACAGTCCCCAGGGAGAGGAAACAGCATCTGGAATAGGAAGTGATCGGCCACCTGCATACAGATGGGAGGTGGCAGGCCTAAGATTTGAACCCAGGTCTTTCTGCCTCCAAAGCATTGCTCACAGCCACTGCCCTCGACAGCTTCTATTAACTGAGAAGCGGGGTGCATGAGCCGTGATGCTGGTCAGAGCTGGGTCAGTACATGTACGTCTTTCCCCCAGTTTTTTCCACTTAGCAAGAAAGGCCACAAGGAGCCAGACAACCCAGGCCGTGGCCGCCCTGCCCGTCCCAGGAAGTCTTTCCGCGTGTCCTTTGCTGGGTGGCAGGCACGGAGGGGGCATGGCCACCTGCCCCTCCTTGTCCCTCCTCTCACCCCTCTCACTATGCCCTGGTCTTTGACAGGATTTTATTTTGTGCATTGTCTGTGGAAATTCCTTAAATAGATAACTGTGACCTCAACTGCACCCCCATTAGGATAAACCCGTAACTTATGAAATCATCTCGCTGACTGGTGGAGGCTTGAATCTGTCTTGCTGTCTGCCCTCTGGGCAGGATGAGGACAGAGTCTGCCGGGCCTTGCGTAGAAGACTGGTGGCTGTCAGCCCCATCGCGGACTGGGCGCATCAAAGGCCGTTTTCTTTAGCTCATAGGAAACATGAGGAGGAGAGGAGTCTGTTTGAGCTTTTAAAATACCAATGTGTATGTGTGTGCACAAGTGTGTGGGTTTTAATGACCTAAGAGAGATAGGTTCCATTTAGAAAATTTAGAAACCCAGAAAAACACAAAGGAAGAAACCCCAAATCTTGATAATCCTCCCTTAAACCATCGCTGTGGACAACTGATTCCTGTCTCTCCAGTCCCCCATGTGTCTGTGTCTGTAAATTTGCCCTGGGAACCTCCTAGAAAACTGCCATTCTGAACATAGTCACGAAGCCTGCCTCTTTCACCAGACAATGTATCACAACTGTTTTTTTTCCCACCTTGATAAATATTTCTTAAAAATGATTTTTAATGCTTGCATAATATATCACAACAAAGAGAGACATGATTTATTTAACCAATTTCTTCTTGTTGGACTGTTTTTTTTTTTAAAGCATTATCTTTATTTCTGCTTTAAACATCCTTGTACATTAATATTGAAGCGCATCTCTAATAATTCTTTGGACTGTCTTTCTAGAGGTGGCATTGGCTCCGGGAATAGGCAGATTTTTCAGGCTTGGTAACTGTTGCCAAAGTGCTCTTGGGGAAGAGTTTGTTTTTTTACAGTCCCTCCTCCAACATTAGCAGTGTATGAGATGCCTCATTTTTCTCCAGCCTTGCCAACACTGGATATCATATTCCTTTTTCATTTTTGCCAATCTGATAGACAAAATGTATCCTACTCTAATTTATATAATGAAGTTGAACCCCTTTGCATATTTAGTGTTTGTATAGCTGTATATACATATATAGGGGTTTCCAAAGTGGTTCAGTGGTAAAGAATCTGCCTGCCAATGCAGGAGATGTGGGTTCCATCCTTGGGTCGGGAAGATCCCCTTGAGAAGGAAATGGCAACCCACTCCAGTATTCTTTCCTGAAAAATTTTGTGGACAGAGGAGCCTGGTGGGCTACAGTCTGTGGAGTCGCAAAGAGTCAAATGCTACTGAGCCACTGAGCACACACACGTACATATAAATGGTATATAGAATATATCATATATTAAATGCATATATACGTACATAATTGCTATTTGTTTAGTCGCTAAGTCTTGTTGGACTCTTTGTGACCCCATGGACTGTAGTCCGCCAGGCTCCTCTGTCCGTGGGATTTCCCAGGCAAGAATATTGGAGTAGTTTGCCATTTCCTCCTCCAGGGGAATATTCCAGACCCAGGGATTGAACCTGCATCTCCTGCATTGTCAGGAGGATTCTTTACCACTCCCCATCTGTGTATCCACTTGTACACCAAGAAAACGATATTGATAGAAACTGATTTTCCTGATGGATGGATGTGCTATGCACATTGATTCTGGACAGCAAACAGTCCATTGCAAACCCATCGAGGTGCATCTCATGATTTTATCTATGACCCCTAGAATCTTGTTAGTTCCTCCTTAAAGGAAAAAAAGAAAAGAATAAAGAGACAAAATTTAAGAGAACATTTGTAAAGCAATTCACTTAAATTATAAGAGACTAAAAGCCAGGCTTAGTGGATAATTGAAGAATTGCATTAAAAAAGAATCAATATCTTTCTGGAATTGGCTCTGTCCTCATCTTGTGAGATGTTTTGCAAAGGTAGGGTCACTCTGTCACTATCTTCTTGTAAATTTCTCATGGCATTATCCCCAAAGACAGCACTTTTTTCCCTCTCTTTGATCCTCCGTGTTTTTCCTTTTTGCCCAGCCTTAGCTCACCCAGACATTTAGGAGCAAAGACGCTGGAGAGCAGGGGCTTTGAAATGTCAGGTGCCCGTTCCAGCCTTTGGGATCCTGGCATTCTCAGCACTGGAGCAAAGATTTGCTTCTGTATCTTCACACTGGAGCCTTTGGAGAAGGTCAAACTTATAAAGAAAAGAGAAGGAGGGGGGGATGCACAGTTGATTTTGGAAAATCTACTTAGGTTCCAAGGCAAATCTAAACATCATTAAGAAAACTGCAAAGGGGGAAAGAAGATGTCAGCTAGTCATCATTTCTCTACACCTCCCCTGGCCTATATCTCTATGCATTCACATTTTCCCAATGGTTTAATTACCTTCCTCCTTTCATGTTTGCTTCCTACGTATGTTGTCATGGCGCCTCCTGACCTTTATGTGGAGCTGCGTTTCTGGGAGGTCATTTGGTTGGGCTCACGCAGCTGCTCTGCAGTTCAATTGCTTTTCCCTGGATGCAGCAGCTCAAGGTGGTGAAGTGGCCTCAAAGAGCCAGAACGGATGGGCCATGTCAGGGCTCGTCTTGGTCTCGATCTAGCCCCCAGTGGGCATGCAGACCTCAGGTACATGACAACGAAGCTGACCTTCTTGGAGACCGAGTGACTTCTCACCACGCTGCCACCCAACTGATGTCAACATTCCACAAGAATTTAGACTGACGATGTTTGGACTTCTGTTTGTAAATGACGTGCATTCTTAGACCAAAGTCAGCAGCAGCAAAGGATTTCTGAGAGGTGGAGGGAGATACAGAGGTTGGATGAGAAAGCCCAGTTACTGCCCAAGTGTCTGTGAAAAGTATCTCTGCTTCCAACTGCATGTGGAGGAGATCTAATCATCGAGATGGCCTTTAGCCTTCATTCATCCGCTTCACAGTTGTTTTATTGAGCACCTCCTATGTGATTGGTGTGATTGAACATCCTCTTTATTTATTTTGAACTTTTTATTTTGTATCGGGGTACAGCCAGTTAACATTGTGATAGTTTCAAGTGACCAGCGAAGGGACTCAGCCAGACAGATGCACGTATCCATTCTCCTCCAAACTCCCTGTTTGTTTGTTTTTAAAAATCGAGAGAATCTATTATCTTCATGAAAGAATAATAGAAGATGAATTCCCAGGAGTGAGGTTGGGGATGCAAGAAGTAGAAGTGAGCAAAGAAATGGTTAACACTTTCTTTTAACTCTTTGAATCCCATTTGTGTGCGTGTGTGCACTCAGTCATGTCTGACTCCTTGAGACTCCATGGACTGTAGTCCGCCACGCTCCTCTGTCCAGGGGATTTTCCAGGCAAGAATACTGGAGTGGGTTCCATTCCCTGACCCAGGGATCGAAACCGCGTCTCCTACATTGGCAGGAGGGTTCTTGACTGCTGAGCCACGTGGGAAGCCATGTATCCCATTTACTTATTTGTTAATATATTTGTAATTAATATTACGTCCTGTTTCAAAAATAACTGAGTGAATTAACCTAAAAAGCTTATCGTGAAAGAGGCAGAGAGATCAGAAACAATATTGGAAAGTGTATTGTGTGTGTGTGTGTTAACACACATAGGCATGTGCAAGGTGTTGCCTTTATAGGATTGATATTACATATTCAAATGGAATTCTGAAATTCCTAGTAAAACCAAGGCAAAAAGAGAAATTAATACATTCTTTCAGATTCTATAGAAAACTCACTGGTACTTCAGCAGAGGTAAAAACTCCTCATTGGCACTCAATTTCAAGAGGAAGGAGGTCAATTTCAGGAGGAATTTTAGTTGTTTTTTTTCAGTGTCTCTCATTTTACGTGGGATCACCCACAGTCTCCCATCTTTCATATTTACTGGTTTACATATTTACTGATACATCTGGTCACTGATACATTTGGTCACATCTATGACCAAACCAGAATCTCCCGTCTTCTCTGTTGTGAAAGATGTTGATAAAATAATCACTTATATGTAAGGTGAGTATGTTGAGGTAGGGCTTCACCAGTGGATCAGCAGTAAAGAATCTGCCTGCAGTGCAGGAGATGCAGGAGACTCGGGTTCAATCCCTGGGTCAGGAAGATCCCCTGGGTAGTGCATGGCAACCCACTCCAGTATTCTTGCCTGGAGAATCCCATGGACAGAAGAGTCTAGTGGGCTATAGTCCATAGGGTCGCAAAGAGTCAGACATGACTGAATCGATGGAGCATGCATGCACGTTGAGATATGAATATTGAGGGACAGGGAGCAGAACATGTAAGTAGCTTGGAGCTCTTGATACTATAAAAAGGCCAGGCGGCAGGGCAGGAGAGGAGGCCGGCTGGGCAGCAGAGTTGGCTGTGCAGGCTGGAGAGGCACTGGGAGGGTTTGGGGCAGGGCAGGGACAGGGCCCACTTCATTTTAAAAGGATGTCCAGATTGCCCTGCAGAGACTAATTTTGGAGGCTGGGAGAGGAGGCTGGAAAGCTGTTGCAGTTAGTGGTCCCTGTAAGAGGTGATAATTAACACAGATAAAACGTGGTGCAGAGGAAGGAGCTCTGAAGACAGAGTGTTAATTAGGGCTTTACTTTCTCATGACATTAAAATATGCCACAGAGAGAGGGAGTCCACGCGCCAGTTTCCGCCCTCCCTCCCAGTGGGGCTGAGCGGAGAGGGTCTTTCCAGTGTCTGTGCTGCGCCTGGGACCAGCTCAGGGTTCCAGAGGCCAAGGTGTCTCATTTACTTGCAAGCTGTAAGTCCAAGCCCCCTTTTCAGGCCCTCTCCTTGTCCATCTTATGTAGCTTTGACATATGGTTGGCCTTGTGTTATCTGAACTTACTTAAAAAAAAAAATTTATCTGGCTGTGCTGGGTCTTAATTGCAGCAAGCAGAATCTTTTAGTTGTGGAATGTGGGATCTACTTCCCTGACCAGGGATCGAACCTGGGCCCTCTGCACTGGGAGCCTGTAGTCTTAACCACTGGACCACCAGGGAAGTCCCTATTTGAACCCTCTTGAACTACTGGTAAAAGATACATGAGTTTGAAGAATCCAAGATTCAAGTTCAAGCCTTGCCTCTCTTCCTCTTTCTGACCTTACATAAGACACTTGACCACCCAGACAGTCTTTCTTCATAGGTGCAGTGGGAAGAATATAACCCATAGTCATCACTGTAATTTGCTGTGATCAATAATGTTAACCATCGTTTACTGGACACTTGCTATGCACCATGCCCAGTGCAAGATGTCTTGTGTCCAGTATCTTGTCTGTCCTCCTTTTGTCCACTCAACTCCGTGATGGTAGGCATGAATAACCCCATTTAACAAGTGAGAGGCCTTCCCTCGTGGCTCAGCAGTGAAAGAATTTGCCTGTGATGCCAGAGATGCATGCAGATGTGTGTTCGAACCCTGGGTCAGGAAGGTGCCCTGGAGAAGGAAATGGCAACCCACTCTAGTATTCTTGCCTGGGAAATCCCATGGACAGAGGAGCCCAGCTACAGTACGTGGGGTCACAGAAGAGTTGCACACGACTTAGTGACTAAACAGCAACCACAAAACAGGTGAGAAGGGTGCAGCCCGGAGGGCTTAAGGAACTGGCCCGAAGTCTCGCAGCTAGGACGACGTGGTCCTCTGTCTGGGAATAGTTTTCTAGTGAGCACATCTATGACTTTAAAACTCTTGAGGGGTCTTCCCCCTAAGCCACCTTTTTATTTTGGTGTTTTGCAATACAGTACTTCGTCTCTAGGAGAAATTGGAAGACAGAGCAAAGATTTGCATACACTAGGAGATTTCTGGATCCTATGGAAGAAGGCACATAGTAGGCTGGATCCCTGCATCAGAGTGAACTCTGCTTCAGGAAAAAATCACTGGAAAGCCCTGACTCAGTCCCATCCGAAGTGCCCATGCTGCTACTGCTGCTAAGTCGCTTCAGTCGTGTCCGACTCTGTGCGACCCCATAAACGGCAGCCCACCAGGCTCCCCCGTCCCTGGGATTCTCCAGGCAAGAACACTGGAGTGGGTTGCCATTTCCTTCTCCAATGCATGAAAGTGAAAAGTGAAAGTGAAGTTGCTCAGTTGTGTCCGACTCTTAGCGACCCCTTGGACTGCAGCCTACCAGGCTCCTCCGTCCATAGGATTTTTCAGGCAAGAGTACTGGAGTGGGGTGCCATTGTTAGATAGGGGGAATTCATGCCTTTTACAGACTAAGGTGTCATAGTGCTGCCCCCTGCAGGTAGTTATAGGAACTACACAGAGAGGGACAGGTTTGCATATGAAAAAACACAGTCTCTGGGATTCCACTTCTCTTTGGTGTAGAAAATTGGATGCAAGTATAAATATGTTATCGCAGCATTGTTCGTGCTGGCAAAAACTTAGAAGCAACATAAATTTCCAGCAATAGGGGAGCTGGAATTCAGTGGTGGTGCATCTCAGCCAGGGAATGCCGTGTATTATGGGAAGAGATGATCTTTTTAAGGAAAGATCCTCAAAATACGTATTTTTAGCTGAAAAAAGATGTCAATGAAATGTTAAGCATGAGTCATCCTATGCAAACCTCAGACAACAATAGTTTTGTGTGTGAACATCCGTGTGTTTGTAAAATATACAGAACAAACCGAGATGGACAGACACCAGAATGTAGCCGTGGTTGCTGTGGATGGTGGGTTGTGACTTCTGCTCTGGGCTCTCCATAGTAATAACAACACCTCACCCTTCTGTACCTTTTACCTATCTTCCAGACACTAAACACTTTATGCATATTAACTAATTTAATCGTCCCCACGGCCCTGTGAGATAATACTACTATTATCCCATCTCATGCCTGGGAAACTGGAACACAGGCTGGCTAGGTAACTTGCCTGGGGTTGCCGCTGGTGAATTGCAGAGCCAGGAACGGAATCCTTGAAGTCTTGCTTCAGAGCTGTGGCTCTAAAGCACTACCCCTTCTGCTTCTCTGAAT
The DNA here is from genome assembly GCF_000754665.1 of Bison bison bison. Taxonomy (NCBI): domain Eukaryota; kingdom Metazoa; phylum Chordata; class Mammalia; order Artiodactyla; family Bovidae; genus Bison; species Bison bison. The sequence continues at coordinate 2,560,180 of NW_011494611.1, forward strand.
TCCACGTGTGTCTGAGACATGCTCACATGAGTGTGAACAAGCATGGGATGGTGATCCAGGGCATTTGGGCCCCAGGCCAGTGCACTGCTCTTTCTGTGGCCTCTTTTAACAGATTCCAGGGGCTGCCTAGCATCTTCAAAGCCCAACGGATATCTTGAATGAATGAGCACATGAATGAAATGAATGAAGGGGTAGTGAGTGGAGGAGAAGGAGCAGGGAGAGGGGATAAAGAAAACAGAATAGGCAGTGTGCCTCAAGGAGCTGCTCTTGCAGTCTTAGAGACAGAATGCGTGAAGGTGATACAGAAGCTGGAGTATAGATGGCAACAAAAACATACAAGTGTGCCAGCTGCTCTCAGAAAAGGAAAGTCAGTCACTGTCTAAGAAGGCTTCCTGGAGGTGGTGAGAAAGGGGCTGAGTGTCAGTCAGGGCCGATATGAGGACGTATCGATCAAAAGAGAGGACGTTTCTGAAGAGGAGGCAAGTTGGGAGGGAGAGGCTAGAGTTGCTCGGGTATTGGTGTCCACGCAGATGAGAGTTTTAGAGGTTTTCTAGGGCTTCTGTTTAGAGAAGGAGCTGGCAGGCCCAGGAAAGGAGTTCACGTGCCTTTAGTACCTACTCTGTGCCGCGTACTATGTTGTTCCTCAGTCGCTCTGTACTGTCCCACTCCTTGCAACCCAGTGGACTATAGCCTGCCAGGCTCCTCTGTCCAGGGGATTTCTCAGACAAAAATAATGGAGTGGGTTGCCACTTCCTCCTCCAGGGGATCTTCCCGACCCAGGAATCGAACCCTTGTCTCCTGAATTGCCAGGCGGATTCTTTACTGCTGTGCGGCTATATATACTGTATAGGTAGTTTATATTATCTTGATCATCCTTAAAACAGTGGCATTTTGAATGCAGACACAGGTACAGAGAGCTTAAGTCATTTGCTCTGTGTCACACAGTAAGTCAACAGCAGAGCCAGGATGGGAGCCCAGAGACTCGGAACCCAAAACCCAGCTAGGCAAGGTAGAATCAGGAAGAGCAGGCCAGCACGATCCTTCCCTCTCTTCCCTGTCACTAACCTGGGTCTTAGACCAGCCCTCCTTCCTGAGTTTCTGTTCTGAGTGATCTGTTCCCCAGAAGAGAAGACCTTGCCCTGAAATAAGCTGGATGACTCACCATTATGTGTCCTCACTCAAGACTTTTCCGGAACGCTTCTTTCGCACCTGCCTCTCCAGGCAGTAGTCTCATGGTCTTGTGACCTTGTGCTTGCACTTTGGTGCATGTTTTTAAACACGGGAACATGTGTGCACCTGCTTGTTAACACAGTTCCTCCCCACTCCCCAGTCTCTTCGTACTGTAACTATCTCCAGTCTATTTCTCAGTCTTCTGCTGAGCAGAGAATTCTGTCGCCTGGTCTGTGATTTTGGGGTGTTAGAGTCAGCTCTGAAGAGCTGAGTGAGGCAGATGTGCCTCCTGAGAGCATTAATCCAACTAGCCAGTTATTAAGTTTGAAGACATCCACATATAATTTACATTCCCGCAATCATAGCATGCTGCCTGCGTCATCATCTGGTGATGGGTAATGTCTCAGCCGTGCCATCTGCCTGGGCAGATCGAGATTCCTCTGTGATATGACCTGGTGGCATGCTGGCAAACCCCCTGGTGGAGTTTCACCAGTAAACGTGATAGCAAGCAAGGGAGCAGGGGACTCTGATGACGGCTCTTGCTTGCAGTGGACTCTTCCCAGATCTCATGGGATTTGTTTAGCCTTAGCTCATTGAATTCTTAAGTACGAGGCACTATGCTAATAGGCTTCTTCTACCTAGAGACTGGGGAAAACAGATCTTAATTTTCCAGGAGGGAAGCAGATGAACAGAGGTTTGGTCACTTGCGTGAGGTGGCACAACTTAAAAGCATTTGATTCAAGAGACTGGCTCGTTCTGCCGGCTGCTGCAGCAGGAGAGGGGTGTGGTCGCCAGTCGCCAGCAGGCACTGGTACACTGCTTTTAGGTAGCTTTTGGAGGTTGTCTACCACACACAGGCTGCTGTCTGTGAAGAACAAAGACGCATGGTTGCGGTCCCATTGGAGGCTGTCTCCCCAGCCATCGGGTCCCTTTGAAGGTCCCTGCTGCTGTGATAATGCCGAGTTGGGGTGCATATCCTGCCACACCTGAGATGCTCCATCTGCCCTTCTGGTGTTTTCTTAAACCCTTTTGGTCCCTCCCAACTGATGTGGAACCTCAGAGCCCCGAGATTCAAGATCTGGTTCAAGGACCTGGTAGCAACGTCATTTCTCCTAAATATAGCAATGAACCAGAGGACATTCAAATTTAACTTGGGGCAGGACCTTAGCAATCAGAGATTCCCTTCTGCTCATTGCTGCTGCTAAGTCACTTTGGTCGTGCCTGACTCTTTGTGACCGCATGGACTGTAGCCCGCCCAGCTCCTCTGTCCATGGGATTCTCCAGGTAAGAATACTGGAGTGGGTTGCCATGCCCTCCTCCAGGGGATCTTCCTTTCCCAGGATGGAACCCGCGTCTCTTATGTCTCCTGCATTGGCAGGTGGTTTCTTTACCAATAGCGCCACCTAGGAACCAGCTCATTGCCAGTTGGCAAAACTGAGGCCAGCAAGAGGAGGGCATAGCCCTCGACCATGCAGCAGAACACAATGGAGATATGCCTGAGTGTCTGTTTCACAACCAGAGTCCTTTCTAGTTTGCCTTGCTGTATAAGGCTGCTTGCTACTGAGGCATGCCAGTGAGAGAAGCCACCAGTTCTGGGCACCTAACCGGGAACGAGAACCACATTATCCTCCAGATGGCCTGAGCCTCAGGGATCAAGGTGGCAATGGTGAGTGAGTGAGGTAGGCAGGTGGAAGGGCTTTCGGGGCAAGAAAGCGCCAGCCAGCTCTCTTTATGAATTAATCCTTCCATTCAGTCAGTTCATTTGCTCAGTTGTGTCCAACTCTTTGCGACCCCATGGACTGCAGCATGCCAGGTTCCCTGTCCTTCACCAGCTCCCGGAGTTTGCTCAGACTCATGTCCATCAAATCAGTGATGCCATCCAACCATCTCATCCTCTGTTGTCCCCTTCGCCTCCTGCCAGGGACACCTTTTAAAAATAAGCAAATGGTTGTTTTTAAAAAAAAAGAGAGAGAGAGAGAGATAAGACAGCCAGGAAAAAGCAGAGACTGCACTCCTAGACCTTCCCCTCCTCCCGCCTTCCCTGCATGACACACACAGTTTGGTCAAAGCGCCATGGATGGAGCCCTCCTCGCTGCATTCTAATGGCCCCGGCACCAGGACCGTGTTCGCAGAGCCTGTTTAGGTGTGGAAAGTGCTGTCTCAGGAATCCTTTTTTTTTTGCAGTTTTCCCAGAAAAATAAAGCAGCAGTGGATGATGATATTCAAGCTCTCCAAGACCCAGTGAAAGCCCACATGTACCCCCTGCCCCTAAAGAGCCAACATCAGAGGTTCTGGAATGTTCCAGGCTGGAGTGGCCTTCAGATTTTCTGGCCCCACAGGCTGGTGACAGGGAGACCGAGGTGCACAGGGGAAGCCGCTTGCCCAGGGCTGGCTTCCTGTGTCCGGGCTGTACTTCTGTGTCCCTTCCCTTCTCGGGTTGCCAGAGTCCCTTTCTGCAGCACGCTGGGGGCTGGCGGTGCATGGGAGACTCAGTGACCTGCCAGGCCCTCTCCGGTGCCAGCCTTCCCTCTTGTTCTCATCAAAGGCATTAACCTCCTCTCCATTCTCAAGGTTGCTGCTCGCCTATTTATAGAACTGACCAAGAAAATGCCACTATTGCCAGTGATACAGAATACAAATCGTGCACTGTGCGTTGATTTTCATTCTCTCAGACACCTTCTTTTTCTTTCCACTCCTTGGATAACGCTTTTCTACACCTGGTTTGCCTTCTCAATGCGGAGTCACTGCTAGGAGAGGGGAGTGGGCTCCGCCACGTGCTGACCCCCCACTGTGTGCAGACGCCCAGCCTCTATGTGTTCCGTTTTACCCACAGGATTCTGAGAGGTGGGCATTGTCCGCGCCTCTCCCCCACCAACTTGTGCTGCTTTGAGAGCAGAAGCAGCCGGCCTCAGTGACCCCGGACTCACAAGTGACAGAGGCGACTTAAATCCAGTTCTGCCCAGATCCACAAGGTCCCGTTCTTTCCACTTGCCTTCCCCTGTCCCAAATTCCAGCGCAGCCTTCCAGATCCGACGAGGAAGGTGGCTGCGGGGTGATGCCTGTGCGTGTTATGGTTCATTTGGAGGCCAAAAATCTGCTTTGTCACCCAGTCAGGGCAAACAGGTTTTTCTGAGGACCTACTCTGGGCCTGGGCTTCCCCAGTGGCTCCGCAGGTAAAGAATCCACCTGCAACGTGGGAGTCACAGGAGATTCGAGTTCGATCCCTGGGTCAGGAGGATCCCTTGGAGGAGGACATGCAACCCACTCCAGTATTCTTGCCTGGAGAATCCCATAGACAGGGGAGCCTGGGGGGCTACAGTTCACAGAGTCACAAAGAGTCAGACACGGCTGAAGCGGCTTCGCGGGCAGGCACGCACTCTGGGCCCAGCGAAGCCTTGTCTCTCTTCAGGCTGCAGGTGCCCTGAAGATATGCTCACATTTCTCTCTCCAGGCCCGGCACACAGTAGGCTCTTGGCCAGCCCTTGTGGAATGAGTGAGGGCTCAGACTCACCGTCTGTCCCAGGGAGGAAGCAGAGAAGAGGCAAGCCCATCGAAGCAGCATCAGAGCTTCAGCAACGCCTTCATGGAGGAGGGAGCCAGAGGCTGGGCAGAGGGGTTAGGAAGACCCCTCAAAGGCCACAGTGGCTTCTGCGGATGCTGTGCACTAAATTCCAGCAAAAGCTTACTTGGTTTCAGGCTTCCTCCATCCTGCATCTTAAACTTCACAGAAATTTTATTTTCCCAATTGTGCTGTCAGGGGAGTCCCGGGGAATGGGAAAAGAACACTGTAAATCTTTCTTTGCTCATCTTCTCAGAAATGTTTTTTACAAGCAGAATTTTGGAGAGCTGCCATCTGCTCGTTATCCCACTGCCCTGGGACTGGCATTTAACTGTGGGATCGAGGGGCCCTCCCAGCCCGACCTTCCTCCTCTGGAAGAGGTTCAGGTGTCAGAGTGTCCAGGCCTGTGGTCCAGTGTCCTTGTCCGGAAACTCTACCCAAGCAGGGCTCTCCACTGTCTCTGAAAGCCACGCCCTTGACCCCTTTTGTCCATGGAGAGAACTGGGGGTCAGTATTACACAGTGCTCTGCAGGTTCAGAGAGTTAAGTGCCACCCTCCCCTTTTATGCATATTGCTATTTTCTGATATTGAAAGCACTACACCTTCCTTCGGGAACATTTGGAAAATATAGAGAAACAGGAAGAACAAAATAATAACCACCCATAATCCTGCCCCCCAGAGAGAAGGACTGCTGGCATCTTGGCACATTACTCCTCGGTTTCAATTTTTTTTCCCTGTGTAATTTTTCTCTTAACTGAGATCACACTGTGAGACAGGATTTATATCCTCTGACCCCACTTAACATTAAAATCTATCACATTAAAATGCTTTGTAATGATTGTAAGATCTATCACATTAAAATGCTTTGTAATGATTGTAAATGTGATTTTAATACACATGAGCTTACCCATGTGTAGGTACTATCACTGATACAAAATCCCAGGTTCTGGGGTGTGTATGCTTGTTAATCCCAGTGCTGAGTGACCACCTCCCAGAATAAAGGGCTTCATGTCAGTACAGGTGCATCATGGGAAAGCAGTATGGCTGCTCCAGGGGCAGAGTTTGGGTTCACCTCTCCCTGTGGTCCTTCCATCCCCGGACTAGAAAGTGTCAAGTCAAGGTGGTACCTACACTCAACATTAGTTGCTGTGGGAAAGAAATCTGTTACTAGCTGTGTGGGCAGGTCATTTCTCCTCCTTTACTTCAACTGAGTCATGGAATCCCTCCTCACCAAGATTGGATTCCATAAGGATTTCAGGAGATAAAGCACGTCAGGTACACAGCAGAATGTCTCACACATACAGGCCTTTTATCATTGTTAAGCTACCATTGTTGCTGTTGTTCCATTACTACGTCATGTGTGACTCTGCAGCTCCATGGACTGTAGCACGCAAGGCTTCCCTGTCCTTCACTATCTCCCTGAGCTTGCTCAAACTCATGTCCATTGTGTCAATGATGCCATCCAACCATCTCATCCTCTATTGCCCCCTTCTCCTCTTGCCCTCAATCTTTCCCAGCATCAGGGTCTTTTCCAATGAATCAACTCTTCACATCAGGTGGCCAAAGTATTGGAGCTTCAGCTTCAGCATCAGTCCTAATGAACATTCAGGGTTGATTTCCTTTAGGGTTGACTGGTTTGATCTCTTTGGTGTCCAAGGGACTCTCAAGCGTCTTCTTCCACACGACAGTTTGAAAGCATCAATTCTTCAGCGCTCAGCCTTCTTTATGGTCCAACTCTTACATCCAAACATGACTACTGGGAAAACCGTAACTCTTGACTATATGCACCTTTGTTAGCAAAGTGATGTCTCTGCTTTTGAACCCTCTGTCTAGGTTTGTCATAGCTTTTCTTCCAAGGAGCAAGTGTCTTTTAATTTCATGGCTGCAATTACCATCCACAGTGATTTTGGAGCCCAAGAAAATAAAATCTGCCACTGTTTCCATTTTTTCCCCTTCTATTTGCCATAAAGTGATGGCCATTATTATCAGTATTTTTATCTCTTAACTCTCTATTGGGGTCGTCGAGATCTTCCCTAGTTTCCATGAGGGCTCGTGGGTTCAGCATATGGTTGTGCTAGTGGCTAAGATTTGTTACAGAGAAAGGGTGCACAACACAGTGAGCGTGGAGAACAGCACACGGGGCTGGACGGCAGGAGACCAGGCGTGGCTCCTGAGTCCTCTCCCTGTGCAGTCACACAGGGTGTGCTTGATTCCGCCGGCACTGAGTCGTGTTGATGTGTGAAATGCCTTCCAGGGACACTCTACAGACTCACACCAGGGGGCTTTGATCTGGGGGCTGGTCCTGTAGGCGCCTCTGCCTGTACCCACCTTCCAGACCACTACGTTGTTTGCACAAATAGTCCCGGCACGGTGAGCCTCCCATATCAAGTAAGGAATGGTGGGAACATTCAGAGTCCATGTTCCCAGAGGGCAGCCCAGCAGGCCTTTCTAAGGATGCAGTTGTAGGCCTGTTCCATCGACTCTTCAGCAAAGATTTGCTGAGAGGTCCTATTTCTTGTGTTTGGACCACTTCAAGGTGAGGGATGGGGTGGGGTGGGACAGATGTCCTCATTTCCCTAAGACAAAACTGAGGGCTGGGAAAGGGAAGAGACATAGGGGCTGGCTGCCTCCTCTGTGTGCAGGGTCCTAAGAGGAAGCAAGTTCTGGACAATCTCTCACCATCCCCTTTCCTGCTAACAGGTGTCTCTCTCTCTCTCTAGGCTCTCAAGGGCTCCAAGAAGCTGGTGCTGTCGGTGTACTCAGCGGGGCGCATCCCCGGTGGCTACGTCACCAACCACATCTACACCTGGGTGGACCCCCAGGGCCGCAGCACCTCCCCACCTTCAGGCCTGCCCCAGCCCCACGGCAGCGCCCTGCGGCAGCGTGAGGGTGACCGGAGGAGCGCCCTACACCCCCTGCAAGGCGGGGATGAGAAAAAGGTGAGCCTCCTGGCCTTGGCCTCGCAGGGCCTCCTGGAGATGGAGGGCTGGTGGGAGTCGGGGTGGGGGAGCTGGCCACTGAGATGCCATTCTCCTTGCCAAACCCAGAACAGGGAAACTTCTTAGAGCCTGGAAGAAAGGCCTTGGTTTTGTAGGGGCTCTGGGCTTCATCTCCCTCAATTCCCGTGTTGTTATTTGTTCAGTTGCTCAGTCATGTCCAGCTCTTTGTGACTCCATGGACTGCATCACGCCAGGTTTCCCCTGTCCTTCACCATCTCCCGGAGTTTGCTCAAATTCATGTCCTTTGAGTCAGTGATGCCATCCCACTATCTCATCCTCTGTTGTCCCCTTCTCCTCCTGCCTTCAATCTTTCCCAGCATCAGGGTCTTTTCTAATGAGTCAGCTGTTCGCATCAAGTGGCCAAAGTATTGGAGTTTCAGCTTCAGCATCAGTCCTTCCAATGTATATTCAGGGTTGATTTCCTTTAGGGTTGACTGGTTTGATCTCCTTGCAGTCCAAGGGACTCTCAAGAGTCCCGAACCACAATTAGAAAGCATCAGTTCTCCATGGCAGAGTATAGGGGACCCTTTAGGCTTGGGGGGCAGCTCTCTTCTCCCTCTGCTGTCTTCTGTGATATTTTGCCCCTTATGGTTGAAGCCTAGTCTTCATGTAGCCCCAAGAGTGGACAGAGGAAGAGAAGATGCTCAGATGATTTACACTCGCGATGATTTAACTCCTCAGTGCCCCAGATCCAGGCGCATGGCCACATGCAGCTGCCAGGACTCCAAGCCTCATGGGGCACCTTTTGCAGTGTGGGTCTCGGGTTGTAAGGAACGGAAACTGGTCCTGGTCACCTTCCACAAAGTCAGAATTGACTGGCAGTGTGTGGGCAAGCCCAGAACTGAAGCTGAGGAACTCAAGATACAGCCCCCAGGAAGAAAGGGGTCCCCACGGTTTCTGTTCTCTGCATCCTTTCGCTCAAGATTCGTGTATCGGGAAGGGAGCACCTGATTGGCTGGCAGGGAGGTGCCTTTGATTGACAGAAACACCAGTACTGTGGCTGGTGGGGGATGGGTTGTAGCCCAAAGCACCATGGGATGCTGTAACCTGAAGAAGAGGGCAGGGGCCTCAATACCCCCTACAGAGCCTTCCTTCCCCAAGACTATGATTGTTTCTTTAATAAAATTGAGAAAGGACTGAGAGATGGTCCCCCCTGATATTTTAAGGTTAACTCGGGGTGCTGTTTGCCTTGCACCCTTTCGTTGCTCCTGGGACCAAGAAAGTCCTTCCTGTAAGCAGCTCTCTGACGTTTTAAGACCTTGACACAGCTTGGGGCTCTGAGCCAAGCGTCTTCCCTCTGGAGACTCTTTCTTAGCTCTCCTTTCCTGTCGATAAGACCATAACATTTATTTAATGTGTTTTGTGTTCTTTGCTCAAATATCAGTATGCTGGATCCAGCAGAGGTGGCGGGGTTTTCTGCCGGCAGAGAGGCAGTGGGGTAGCCAGTTCGTGTGCACCACCAGCACCTGCCTGGGCTTCTTCAAGGGGGCCAGGGCTGGTTGGCCGCAGAAAGGGGCTCATACCCGCCTCCCGCCAGGCGCTGCTGTTCTCTGGCCATCTCGAGAAAGCGGCACAGCCTGTGGCATTGAGTCGTTTTCAAGGCCAGCCTTCCAGGGCTGGGCAGAGAACTTGTATCTTTTTCTCAAGCCTTCCCTCTGGAGGGCATGATCTTAGGGTAGTAATTATGATCAGGGAAGAGCTCGCCATGTGCTGGCTTTTGCTTACAGCATCTTCCCATATCCTTGTGGTTGCTCTATGGGGTGGGTGCCCTTAGCAACATTTTGGAGATGCAAAATCCAAGACTCAGGTGCCGCAGCTACTAGGATCCATTGAGTGAGTCAGCCCATGCTTAGTGAGCACCTATGGTATACCTGGTGCTGTCATGGGAGGTGGGAATGGAGAAATGGCCAGAAGACATGAAGCCCTGCTCTGGGGAAGCTACTGGTGAGTTTGGACGTCACAGGAGGAATGAGACGATGGTCCAGAAATGAGCATATTTGAACAAGATAATTAAGATGGTGAGGCTTGATGGAAGGAAATAAAATCAGGAAGGGTGATGGAGAGTGATGGGGAGGGAGCCCCTGCTTCAGATGAGGTGGGCTGGGAGGGTCTCCCTGAGGAGGTGACTTCTGAGCTGAGACCGAGAGGAAGATGGAGCTGCTGTGTATCATTCTGAGCGTTGAAAATGCCAGGCAGCTAGGACACCATGTGCAAAGGCCCTGAAGTGGGAATAAATGTGGCATCTTCAAGGCTTAGAGAAAAGGACCCTGGCACTGGAATTGAGTGGGTGGGAAGGTTGGGAGGATGGAAGGTGCCCTGTGGGTGTCTTGGAGTAACTTATATAGGAATGTAGAAGGCAGAAGGGCTTCCCAGGTGGCGCTAGTGGCCAGTGCAGTAGATGTAAGTGTCACGGGTTTGATCCCTGTGTCAGGAAGATCCCCTGGAAGAGGAAATGGCAATCTACTCCAGCATTCTTGTCGAGAGAAGAGGAGCCTGGCAGACTATAGTCCATAGGGTTGCAAAGAGTCGAACACAACTGAAGTGACTGAGCATGCATGAACGCGAGTGTGCAGAAGGCAGAAGCTGAGACAGTCAGGCTCCAGAGGGAACACAGATAGTTCGGGAGGCAGGAAGTGGCCTGACCCACACGAGAGAAGCTTCTCCATTGTCCCCTTCCTCCTCCTGCTGATACAGTCTGTAGCCCCTGTTTTGCCACTGAGGACGGGCATAGGGGAAATGTCTCCGGAGCCCTCACTTTTGGCTCCTTGGCCCGATTCTCTTCTCTCCAGCCGCCTGGTCTCATCCGGTATTCCAAATAGCCACCCCAGACTCTGGACTTCCCGTGCCAAACTCCAAAAAGCCTAACCTCAACCCTCGTGGGGACACACCTTCTAGGCAAATGAGTTCTCAAGGCAAAAGTGATGTAAAAATCCCCGGTAGTGATATTGTCCTTGAAAGCCGCTCCACTGTCCCTAGCTAGTTCTGATTTTGCAGCCCTTGCTAGTAAGGCTCTTCTCTACACTGGAGTGTGAGAACCATCCCAGAGGCTGCAGGACAGAACAGAAGGGAGGAACACAGGTAACTCCTGCAAGAATCAGGCCTGTCTGCTCCCAAGTCACGGTCACATGCTCAGAGGTGAATAGGGTGCAGAGTTGTTCCTCATTCCAGCTTCCCATTCTGCGCTGGCCCGTAGTCTCTATGGTACAGATGTGGTCTCCGTATAAAAAACCTAGGACAGATCTGCTGTGGGGGTTAGACGGGATCTCGTCAGCATGACAGGAAGAGTAAGACACTGGATCCAGACTGCCTGGCTTCAAATCCTCACCCCACCACTTGCCAGCTGTGTGACCTTGGAGAAGTTACATAACCCCTCTGAGCCTCAACCTCCTCTTCTATAAAATGGAGACAAGGGTAGGGCCTCCTCCCCACCACTGGTGCTGTGCTTTGGTGCACTCACAGGGCCTGAATCAGGGCCTGGCACAGTGCACATGCTTCAGTTCAGTTCAGTTCAGTCACTCAATCGTATTTGACTCTTTGCAACCCCATGAACCAGAGCACACCAGGCCTCCCTGTCCATCACCAACTCCCGGAGTCCACTCAAACCCATGACCATCAAGTTGGTGATGCCATCCAACCACCTCATCCTCTGTTGCCCCCTTCTCCTCCTGCCCTCAATCTTCCCCAGCATCAGGGTCTTTTCAAATGAGTCAGCTCTTCGCATGAGGTGGCCAAAGTATTGGAGTTTCAGCTTCAACATCAGTCCTTCCAATGAACACCCAGGACTGATCTCCTCTAGGATGGACTGGTTGGATCTCCTTGCAGTCCAAGGGACTCTCAAGAGTCTTCTCCAACACTATAGTTCAAAAGCATCAATTCTTCAGTGCTCAGCTTTCTTCACAGTCCAACTCTCACATCCATACATGACCACTGGAAAAACCATAGCCTTGACTAGTCAGAAATATTAATTGCATGAGTGACTGTTTTAAAATGCAGGACTCAAATGTCCCCTACTGCCCACCCCTGACCAGGGTCACTGAGCAAGTGGGCAAGTCTCAGTGGCTTCTTAGAGCCACGGCCCCAATCTGGGCTAAGCAGGCAGATCCTCTGAAGCAGCAGCTGTTCCCTCCCCCAAGCTCATCCCTTCAGTAACTGCAGAGACAAGGTGGGACCTGCCCCTTTGGGAACCCTTTGGTTCCCAGCTGGGAACCAGCTGGGTATGGAAGGTGAGGAGGGTTTGGAACTGGGTCTGAAGTCCGTATAAGGAAATCCTACAGTGCTCCTCCTGTGTTTCTTCTTTATCATCACATTCAGGGTGCTCTGACACCAGATGTGTGCAAGTTTTCTCCACCAAGTAATTCTCTGGAACACCAGCTGGGTGTCTTATAATTTAACTCAATTCTGACACGCTCTTCCTGGAGACAGTGTCCAGTCACACAGGTTAAACACTCAGTCTGATGGGACACCCACCCCACTGCCCCACTCCAGATGCCAGTTTCAAGTTTAGCTTATCACCTATGCTTCTGACCAATTGGCATAACTCAGAGGTTCCCATGACCCTGTCTCGGCTTGATTAATTTGCTAAAATGACTCATGGGACTCAGGTAGATAGTTTACTTACTGTTTACCAGTTTATCATAAAGGACATGATAAAGGATAGATGAACATCCAGACGGAAGGGGTGCGTAGGGCAGGGTGTGTGGGAGGGTTTCAGAGCTTCCATGCCCCTTCCGGATGTACCACACTCCCCATACCTCCGCCTGTCCACTGAGCCGGAAGCTCTCTGAACCCCATACAATTGGGATTTTTATGGAGCCTTCATCATATAGGCATGACCAGTTATTAACTCCATTTCTAGCGCTTCTTCCGTCTCTGGAGAGTGGGGAAGGTGGAGTTTCCAGCAGGTCATTGAAGCAGATGGGGGTGGTGTTGAAAATTCCAAGCTTCTGATCATGGCTGGGTCTTTCTGGTGACCAGACGCCTTCCAGGCACCCAGAGTCGCCTTATGAGAACAAAAGATGCCCCTAGTGGTCTTATCACTTAGGAATCTACAAAGTTTCCGGAGCTTATTGCCAGGAAGGAGGACAAAGACAAAAATATGTATTTCTTAGTATAAATCACAGTATCACCCCTGGTTTCAGAATTCCCGGACTGTGTGACCTTGGGTGAGTCACCTGACCTTGGGTGTGTCACTTAAGCTTCCCTAGCCGTGATTTGGGGGTGATCACAGGAGCCACACGGGGCTGTTTCAAGAATCAATAAATCGTGTGCACAGAGGATGGTGCCTGGGACACAGTAATTCATGGCAGCAACAACCATCATTTATCCATCACTGCCTACGTGCTAGGTACCTTTCATATCTTTTTTTTGCCCCCAAATATTTATGGACGTCATCTCCCGGGGCTGTTCACATTGCTTCCTTGGGGTTCTAAGCGGGGGCTGGAAGAAGGATGGCAGTGCCTGCCCCAGCTAGGCTGTGTGGCTCTCATTTCACTGATGGGGAAACTGAAGATCGGAAAAGCATTGGGCCTTGCCCCAGAGTTGCCCAGGAGTAAAGGGCAGAAGCAGGATGTGAACTCAGTCCTCTGGGAGGCAATGCAGCAAGCTGGTTAAACGGCTGGGCTCTGCCAGCTGCCAGCTCTGTGATCTTGGCCAGGCCATTTCACGTCTCCAGCCTCAGTTTCCTTATCTGGAAACTGGGGATAATAAGAGAAACCACAGAAGAGGAAAGAGAACTAAAGGGGGTAAGGCATGTGAAGTGTTGAGTAGGGATTTAGGAAAGACGCAGTACATTCAGTAACCAATTGCTTTAATGAGTTATTATTTTTATATTCTTATTATTAGCCTGAATGGTCTTCTTTTCACTGTGCCAGGATGCCTCTCACATAGTGAGTGCCCTTTCCCTTAGATGAGTTTTGTTTCCTGCCAAGTGCTGGTGGAGTTGCCAGCAGGTGATTGAAGCAGATACCCTGCTGTGGGTAGGTCTGTTATTATAGTCCTGTGATGAAGACTCCATTTTATTCCCATGTAAAGGATTTACGGGGAAGTGACCGGCAAGCCGTGGGGCTTGTTTCATCTTTAGTATTTGAAGGGGACACAGCCATCTGTGTGCTCCCAGGTTCCTTTCTGCTCTCTCCCCCGACAATCTTCGTGGTCAGTTTGGACTTGAGTCTGTCTTCTCCAGGACCTCCCCCTGACCAGTAGGGGACTGGCTACGTGACCCTGGGCAAGTTACTTCCCCCCTGATCTCCAGAGGGGAGGACTGAAGAATGAAGTGAGATAATAGATGTAAGGGGTGCCTGATGGGTGCAGAGCCCCTGATAACTGTCGGGTGAATGACTTTTCAGAAAGAGATAGCTAGTTGAATGGCTTCCTAACTGACTCCATGACATTTGCCCTCCC
>NW_011494611.1:2574406-2581576 GCF_000754665.1 Bison bison bison
CAATGCCTGCCGCAACCTCCGCCTCCCCATCTCCTGTGAGCGGTCACACTGTGCTCTGTTTGGGTCCCTTACATGCCACTGGGTCTTAACTTGTTTCGGGGTGTTTTCTGCCCTTTTTTGGGGTAAGTTTTCAGCTGTTCTGCTTCTCCGGTGGCTCAGACAGTAAAAAATCTGCCTGCAATGAGGGAGACCTGGGTTCTATCCCTGGGTCAGGAAGATCCCCTGGAGAAGGGAATAGCAACCCACTCCAGTATTCCTGCCTGGAGCATCCCATGGACAGCGGAGCCTGGCAGGCTACAGTCCATGGGGTTGCAAAGAGTCGGACATGACTGAGCAACTAGCACTTTCAACTGTTTGGCGACTTCTTTTTGTAATTGGCCAAGCACACCAGTCTCCCTCATGGATACTGAGGCTTCTGCGCTAGCCTCTTGACAAACCCCCCTCAGCCTCCCCCACCACCTGCAGCGCTTCCTGCTCCAGCCACCATGCCTCCCTTCTCCAGTTCTTCGTGAAGGATGTCACTTCTCCAGAAAGTTCCCCCCATCCAACCCCCATCTCCAGGCAGGGCCATTGCTCCTTCTCTGCACTCACATGGCCCCCAGGTCACCCCATCTGGCTCTGATCACGCGGCACCCTGAAGGTTTGTTTGCTGGTCTCTCTGCCCCTCAGGACTCGGCGCCCTTGGGGGCAGACCTGTGTCTGGGTCATCTCCACATCCCTGGCCTGGCACTGGGTCTGCACTCGGTGGGCACTCCCCGTGTTTGTGAGATGAAGGGCTGCTGAAATGACACTGCCGTGGCCTGGGAGGACGGGTGGCAGAGCAGGATACCCCCAGGGAGGCAGGAGACCAGGCCCCTGGGAGGCGGGGGACGCTGCGGGTGGCCTGCCTGGTGGTGGGCCCTGATCCTGGACTCAGCCTGGATCCTCAGATCAGAGGACGGGAGGTGGGGGAGCTGGGTGGAGGCCTTGGGCCTGACAGGTACTCCTTGACTGAAGGGTGTGAAGTCAAGGGCGGCCAGTGGGGGCCGAGAGAGTCCGGGCCCCCGTGGTGTGAGGGAAACATGAAAACCTGGGGTGTCAATACCGGGGGGTCCCTAGAGGTCGCTTCCTCGGGGCCTTCCCTTTACTTCACTTGTGCCTGTGACCCAGGAAGGGAGAGGGACTTCCCCGCGTCACTCAGTGAGTCGGGGGCAGAGCTGGGGCAGAAACCAGAATGTTCCAGGACACCTTGCAAGCCCGAGTAGGTGTGCCCTTCAGAGTACGGGAGGGGGCCCTTCAAGTGGCCGCCCCCTGCACCCCGAAGTTCCTGGTGCCCTCCAGGCCCTCCAATACTGTCTCCTCTCCCCCTGCAGGTGAACCTGGTGCTGGGGGACGGCCGGTCCCTGGGCCTCACCATCCGCGGGGGAGCAGAGTACGGCCTGGGCATTTACGTCACCGGCGTGGACCCAGGCTCCGAAGCAGAGAGCAGCGGGCTCAAGGTGAGAGACCCATGACTCCAGGGAGAGGGACGGGGTGCTGGGCTGCAGGCCTGGGAGAGAGGGAGGGAAGGTTCCTATGTGTGGAACTCTGGGCCGCTGATTGCAATGGGATGTCCGGCAGAGCGGTCAGCACCCCGCCTCAAGGACCTGTCCCAGCCGGGAGCCCTCCCCTGGCTCCACGACTCTCCTTCACAGCTCACAGCTCAGAACACCTCACCCCCCAACTCCCAGGCCTGGAGTTCTCCTAGTGATCCTCCCACAGGGCACCCTCCCACATGCTGAGGGCAGCGGGCCAGCCTGAGCTCTTTGAGGCTGCTGTTTTATAAACACCGGCGATGGCCCTGATTTTGGGGTTTATTGTGACACCTGGAGAGGGAAGAGGAGAGGCAGCTGTGGGCTGGGATGGGGTTGCATTGGGCAGCTTCAGGGCTGGCATTCGATCCAGGGCAACCAGCAGTTAGCGCTCATCTTGAAGAGGGCCAGCTGCGTGCCCGGGATTTGTCCTTAATGTCACACATATCATCTCTCTGAACATTATCCTGCCTTGTGGTGTGAGATGTTCTTACCCCCATTGTCCAGTTGGGGAAACTGAGGCTGTAGAGGTTAAACAGACTTGTCCAAGGTCATGCAGCCGATGGCGAGCAGAGCAGGGTTTGAGCCCAGCAGCCTTAGCTCCAAAGCCCATGGGCTTAACCACTACACTGTATCCCCCAGTGGGGAGGGCCAGGAACTGCCCCAGGGCTTTGGGGAGGTACAGTGGGTGAGGTGGAGACTGTGTTACACTGGACCCCATAAGTAGCAGCATGCTTTGTGGCTAAATCCTATGGCCAAAGGTGCTGTGGCGGCAGTGACCCTGGGTACAGGTGGCATTTGAGCCAAGTCCGGTGGACGAGAGGATAAGGGTGAAGGGGCTGGGCTGCAGGGCTTTCTGGCTGAAGGAGCCACGTGGTTTGACCAGGTGGGACCCGATGGGCCACTAGCCACATGTGAGGCTGGGGAAGAAGGCAGGAGATGAGCTTGCGTCTTCGTAACAAAGGGCCTGAGTGCTCTACTGACCCGGGGAAGCTGGTTCTCCATGTGGATGAGAAGAAGGGTCACGGCGGGTCAGAGTGGGGGTCAGGAGGCTGCCCTCACCTCCTCCTCCGTGACGTGGCTCAGGGGGATTCCCCTAGGAAACACAACACGATGAGGCAAGCTCTGGGTCTGGAGGCCGGATCCCAGTGTTGCTGCTTTTGTTGTCGAAGCCTTGTGACCTTGGAGAATCCCTCCACCTCACTGTTCCCCTTCCCCTTCCTAGATAATGATAATATACAGCATCTCTTTCTCAGAAGAAAATGAAGAATACGCTCGATGGCATTAATGATAAAGGTTAAAATTATTGTGTGTCTGTGTTACAGACTGAATGTGTTCCTCCCAAATTCATACCTTGAAACTCTTAACTCCCAAAGTGATGATACTAGGAGGTGAGGTCTTTGGAAGGTGATTAGGTTATAAAGGTGTAGCCCCATGAATGGATTTAGAGTAGCATTGACATACATATGCTGCTGCTGCTAAGTCACTTCAGTCGTGTCTGATTCTGTGCAACCCCATAGACGGCAGCCCACCAGGCTCCCCCGTCCCTGGGATTCTCCAGGCAAGAACACTGGAGTGGGTTGCCATTTCCTTCTCATACCTAAAAAGCAGAGACATTACTTTGTCGACAAAGGTCCATCTTGTCAAAGCTATGGTTTTTCGAGTAGTCATGTATGGATGTGAGAGTTGGACCATAAAGAAAGCTGAGCACCGAAGAATTGATGCCTTTGAACTGTGGTGTTGGAGAAGACTAAACTGAACTGATGTGTAAAACAGATAGCTAGTGGGAAGCTGCTGTATAGCACAGGAAACAGCTTGGTGCTTTGTGATGACCTAGAGGGATGGGAAGCAGGTGGGTGGGAGGGAGGTTCAAGAGGGAGGGATATATGTATACATATAGTAGATTCATGCTGTTGTACAACAGAAACTAACACAATATTAACAAAGCAATTATTTGTTGTTGTTGTTGTTCAGTTGCTAAGTCGTGTCTGACTCTTTGTGACCCCGTGGTCTGCAGCACGCCAGGCTTCCCTGTCCTTCACTATCTCCCAGAGTTTGCTCAAACTCATGTCCATTGAGTCAGTAATGCCTGCCAACCATCTCACCCTCTGTCACCCCCTTCTTCTCCTGCCCTCAGTCTTTCCCAGCATCAGTGTCTTTTCCAATGAGTCAGCTCTTCACATCAGGTGGCCAAAGTATTGGAGCTTCAGCTTCAGCATCAGTCCTTCCAATGAGTATTCAGGACTGATTTCCTTTAGGATT
This sequence comes from Bison bison bison, assembly GCF_000754665.1. Lineage (NCBI taxonomy): Eukaryota > Metazoa > Chordata > Mammalia > Artiodactyla > Bovidae > Bison > Bison bison. Next base: position 2,578,219 of record NW_011494611.1, read on the forward strand.
GACTGGTTTGATCTCCTTGCAGTCCAGGGGACTCTCAAGAGTCTTCTCTAGCACCACAGTTTGAAAGCACCAATTCTTCAGCACTCAGCCTTCTTTATGGTCCAACTCTCACATCCTTTACATGACTACCATAGCTTTGACTAAACAGACCTTTGTCAGCAAAGTGATGTCTCTGCTTTTGAATAAGCCGTCTAGGTTTGTCATAGCTTTTCTTCCATGGAGCAAGCGTACTTTAGTTTGGTGGTTGCAGTCACCATCTCTGGGCCTTGGTTTCCCAGCTTGGGCCGTGAGCAGTTTAACAGTTGGGCAGGCAGATCTCTGGGACTATCTCTGGCCGGGGAGCACCAGCGGGCGCCCAGGCACAGGACCGTGATCTATTCTCCTTCACCTGGAGGCTCCTGTACCCACAGAGAGGTGCCAAAGTAGGTGACCTGCTGGCAGATCGTTTGGCAGGCAGGCAGGAAGTAGGCATTAATGCAGGAAGCGGGGCTCCCTGGCTGCCTCTCCTTCGATTCCTTCCACGTGATCAGCGCATGTATACTGAGCACTTCTGCATGCCAGACACTGTACTTGCCCTGTGGCTTCTCAGCTGAGAAAGACAGACACAGTCCCTGCCCTCCGAGAGCTTATTTTCTAGTGGGAAGACAAGGGGGAGGGAGAGTAAGTTTCACGACTGTGTATTTAAATGCAATAAATACCAAGATGTGATAAATGGAACTCTCAGTGTCTGGGGGTAGATATCCAGGAAGACTTCCTGGAGAAAGAAACATTTCAGTGGAAATTTGAAAGGAAAAAGATGAATTATGTGAAGGAGGAAGGAGAATTTGGGGCAGAAAGGACACCTAACGCTGAGTCCCTGAAGCAGAAAGAAGTGTTCTAGGATGCAAAGGAAGACTGGTGTTGGCTGAATGCAGAAAGCCAGGCGGGGAGAAGGTGCCAGACCATGCTGAGGAGGCAAATAGCTGGATCACACAGATGATATAATGCACACAGGACTCTGCAGCCGTAAAAAGATGATGCTCGAGATCTTCTGTTATTACTACGGAAGGACGTCCGCAGTGTGTTATTCGATGGAAACCAGGCTGCCAAACCACGTGTCTACAGGATCTCATGCATATTGTATGCGTATGCAAAAACATATCCAGAGAACCCTCTACAGCAGCACACACCAAGATGTCCATAGTGGGTATCCTGAGGTGGTAAGATTATGGATGATTTTCATTTAATTCTTTATATCCTTATACAGTGTCTCAATGGAGCAAATGCTACTTTTATAATCATGGAAGCAGCAACAAGAAAGTGATTTCCATTTTGAAACAAGGCAGAAGAAAAATATTCCGTAGAAGAAGTTTTTCATTTACTTTAGTCTGCTTCTCAGTTGCAGGCGATCAGAAGCTTTATTTGCTCCTAAAATGCCCCCCTTCAGTAAAGGCCTTGCACCTTCCATCCCCACCGTAGTAAAACATTTATCAGTATGTTCCCTGCCACTCTTGGACTTTCCCCTCCCAGGGCCCTCGCATATGCTAACACCTGCCTACACTCACTCAGGCGTCCGGGACTGATTCATTCTGTTTTATTGCCAGTGCACTTTCCACGTAATTAAGCATATTGAAATGGAATAAAGGGGCTTGGCTGTGTGGGTGGTGGAGCCAAGAACAAACTTTATTTGTAAATAGGGCTCCTTGCCACCGTGCAGAGCTTTCCTGGGGCGATAGCGCACCTTGTGCCTGGCTTCCAGCCGCTCCCTTCGCTCCTGAGGGGCCCTGTGAGTCCTGGAACACTGCTGGGAAAAGAGCTCAGAGGAGGAGGCCCTGCACTTGCCAGCCTTCACCCAGGGGCGGCCGCCTGGAACTTGGAACTGTCCCGCCCTCCCGGCAGGGGTGACTCCTGCCTCTGCATTTACCTTTAGGCCTCTCTTATGCCTTTACACCTGCCCCCAGCAAACCCCACCAGAGAAGGGGCCATAAAACCTTGTTTGTTCCTTTAAGGACAGCCAGAGTTGACTGGCATTTAATAATAATAATGCTATTTATTAACCAGTTATTATGAACCAGGCATTGTGCTAAACACTTTAGATACACGCTTATTTAATCCTCCCAGTAGCCCTTTGGTGGGCATTAATAGATGGCATTTAGTAAGTGGACACTTCATAGATGCATCACTGAGGCTCAGAGAGGCGTAGTACCTTGCTTGGGCTCACACAGGGATCCAGCCCTAGCTCTTCAGGCCCTCTAAAAGCTATGGACTTTGTTCCACCACCTCCCTAGGACCCTGTATTGGTCAAATATCAAAAGAATGCAGAAGGAGGAAACAAAGGCCATTTAGTCTTCTTATGAATCACTGAGTTTCTGAAGCCCAGGGTGCTTGTATCTTATCCTGCCAGGCTCCATGGCCTTCACCCTTGAGGTCATCCCAGGGTGGAAGACCTATTTGGTTTCTGCCAGTGGGAGCCAGGCTTCCATCCTGGATGGGGTTTTTGGGGGGCAGGAACTCTGTTCCCATGAATGCCCCACTCTTGGGGTCACCACTGTGCTGCTTGTGGCCTTGGGGCTGGCCATGGAGCATCTGTTGCTGATTTGGTGTCTCGGTGACTATGGGGATGAACCACTATTTCCAGATCTGTCGTGTGCTGTGTGTCAACTGGGTTGGGCTGACCTCTCTGTGGACTGGCTTTTACCAGGGTCTGTTCTGCTGACTGGTCCTCTCTGGCCTGAGCCTGGGATGGCGTCCTTCATGGAGCACTCACCCAGGAGCTGGTGATCTCCACTTGTCAGCTCTGACCCTCACTGCAGCTCTGTGAGATAGAAACTTATAATCTCATCATAATTTGGGCTTATTTATAATGGCTTCCGTCTAGTTAAGGCTATGGTTTTTCCAGTGGTCATGTATGGATGTGAGAGTTGGACTGTGAAGAAAGCTGAGTGCCGAAGAATTGGTGCTTTTGAACTGTGGTGTTGGAGAAGACTCTTGAGAGTCCCTGGGACTGCAAGGAGATCCAACCAGTCCATTCTGAAGGAGATCAGCCCTGGGATTTGTTTGGAAGGAATGATGCTAAAGCTGAAACTCCAGTACTTTGGCCACCTCATGCGAAGAGTTGACTCATTGGAAAAGACTCTGATGCTAGGAGGGATTGGGGGCAGGAGAAAAAGGGGACGACAGAGGATGAGATGGCTGGATGGCATCACCGACTTGATGGACGTGAATCTGAGTGAACTCCGGGAGTTGGTGATAGACAGGGAGGCCTGGCATGCTGCGATTCATGGGGTCGCAAAGAGTCGGACACGACTGAGCGACTGAACTAAACTGATAATGGCTTCCCAGGTGGCTCATGGGTAAAGAATTCGCCTGCCAATGCAGG
>NW_011494611.1:2581676-2582395 GCF_000754665.1 Bison bison bison
GACAGGAGTCGGACACGACTGAGCGACTGAACTAAACTGATAATGGCTTCCCAGGTGGCTCATGGGTAAAGAATTCGCCTGCCAATGCAGGAGATGCAGAAGACTCGGATTCGATCCCTGGGTCTGGCAGATCCCCTGGAGGAGGAAATGGCAACCCATTCCAGTGTTCTTGCTTGGAAAATTCCATAGAAGAGGCTGGCGGGCTACAGCCCATGGGGTCACACAGTCAGACGTGACGTTAATGACTGTCTCTCCCCTGAGGCCCCAGCAGCGTGGAGCAGAGACTGCATGCTCTCTACACGCTATGCAGACAGCGCCTGGCCCACGGTGGATGTCCTGAATGAAGGAGGGCGGCTACAGCTGAGGCAGGCCCCAGGCCAGGTCTTTTTGACTCCAAAGCTCCAATCTTGACCACTGCTTCATGTTCATCCTGGTCTGAACACAGCACAGAGCTGGACTTCTGTTGAGGAATGAATCCTGCTAAGAGGCCTTAGTGGTTTTTATAACCACCTGGGATGGACCTGAGCAATCAGACCCTCTCCTTTAGAGACACGTGCCTTCATGATGAAAAAGCTGAATAGCACCATGGCCCACAGTGAGGTTTGCTCATCAAAGGTACCGGTGGACATTCAGGACCACCTTCAGCTCTTCCCTGATGGAGGGTAGGTGGTGGCAGGAACCCATCTATATGCATAGATCTCAGCCTCCAAGCTTCCCAT
>NW_011494611.1:2582495-2587999 GCF_000754665.1 Bison bison bison
TCCCACCTGGGGAGACTGAAGACCAGAGGGAGGGGAAGGACTGGCTGAGGATCATGGAGAAGTAGGTCCAGGTGTCTGAATCCCCAGCACAGAGCCCTGGACAGAGCCTCTTCATCATCAGGCAGCTCCTTTGCCTGCTGACTCTGTCTCCGTGAGTCCCTGAAATAGTCCTGCTGGGAGAGAATGAGCCTGGCATGCTCTCCAAGGATGCAGTCTGCATATTCTCAGTGGGGAAAAAGGGTGTGGCTGCTACATAGTACTTGTTTAGTAAAGATGTTTTTAAAGTATTTTTATTTGTGATTTGGTGATGGACAGGGAGGCCTGGTGTGCTGCGATTCATGGGGTCGCAAAGAGTCGGACACGACTGAGCGACTGATCTGATCTGATCTGATCTGACGACTGATTTTATAGCAGCCCTAATGAAGATGATAAAAATTACCTCTTCATATTTCTAACAATAAGAAGAAACCTTAGATAATAAGGGTGTGTTAACTGCCCTGCAGATGCCAGATTTGCTGGCACCACGGGTGCGGCTGCCCTGCTGTGCCCGTGCCGTTGGGGCAGAGAGGAAGCGGCTATTTCTACGCTCAGTGCTCAACCATGGGCACTAAGAATGGTTTGTAGCCGAACATCAGTGGGCACCGCACGAGGGAGCCCCTTGTTCCCACGTGCACAGAAGGCCGGGGAGGACCGAGGGAGCGGACAGGCACACGGCAAGCTTGGGTCCGGTGGGATTGACCAGGAGAGGGTCTGCTGGAAACGATGGTTCTGTGTGGGAGGACATTTAGGCATCCTTGAGCACCTGTGACGCACCTCCCTGGCTGGGGGCTGCTGAGCTGGCGTCCTGCGCCACCAGGCCTACGAACGCCTGACGTAAGGAGTCCCTTGAGGGAAGGCTAGAGGATCCGGTTGACAGCGCTGCTGCAGGAAAACAGGGTTTGGGAGGATTCGCTGATTATATTCAGAAAAAAAAAAATAAGGGTGTGTTACAAGCAACTCTCTGCCTGTAAATTTTACAACTTAAATGAATGAACCAATTTCTTGAAAGATATAAACCACTAACACTCAAGAAAGAAAAATAGATAACCTGAAAATTCTATATGTGTGTCAAAGAAACTGAATTTGTAGTTAAAAACCATCCAAAAAAAGAAAACGCAAGCCCAGTTGCCTTCACTAATGATCTCTTGCAAATAGTTAAGGAAGAACTATTACACAATCTCTCTCTGAAAATAAAAAGTGAGAGAATACTTCCCAACTCATTTTATGAAACAAGTATAATAGAACAGCAAGAACAAACACATTTCAGGAAAAGAAAATTACAGATCACTATTCTTCACGAACTTAGATGTGAAAACCCCCAACGAAATTTAACAACCCCAACAATCTATTAAAAATATATATACCATGACCAAATGAGCTTTATCCAAGGAACGCAAGGCTAGTTCGACATTTGAAAATTAGTGTTACTGAGAAAAACCATATAATCAGAAAAGGCATTTAACAGTATTCAGTATCCACCATGCCCCTGGAGGAGGGCATGGCAACCCACTCCAGTATTCCTGCCTGGGGAATCCCCATGGACAGAGGAGCCTGGCGGGCTACTGTCCATGAGGTCACAAAGAGTCGGACACAACTGAGTGACTAAGCACAGCACAATATCCATTTATGATTTTTAAAAACTCTAATTAAATTAGGAGTCAAAAGGGACTTCCTTAACCTGATGAAGAGCATCTTCACAAAGCAATAGATAATATATTTAATGGTGAAAACTATACAGTTTCTTCTAAGATTGAAATAAGGCAAAAATATCTTCCCTCACCACTCCTATTCAGTATCATACTAGAAGCTGTAGTCAGTGCAAGAAGTCAATAGAAAGAAAGAAAAGGCATACATAGCTGAAAAGAAGAAATAAAACTCTATTTACAGAGACTGCTCGTCTGCATAGAAAATTCCAAAGAATCTACAAAAAAAACTCCAAGAAATAATGAGTTTAGCAAGATGGAGGGACACAAAGTTAGCATACACAGTTCAGTTCAGTTCAGTTCAGTCGCTCAGTCGTGTCCGACTCTTTGTGACCCCATGAATTGCAGCACGCCAGGCTTCCCTGTCCATCACCAATTCCCGGAGTTCACTCAAACTCATGTCCATCGAGTTGGTGATGCCATCCAGCCATCTCATCCTCTGTTGTCCCCTTCTCCTCCTGCCCCCAATCCCTCCCAGCATCAGAGTCTTTTCCAATGAGTCAACTCTTAGCATGAGGTGGCCAAAGTATTGAAGTTTCAGCTTCAACATCAGTCCTTCCAATGAACACCCAGGACTGATCTCCTCTAGGATGGACTGGTTGGACCTCCTTGCAGTCCAAGGGACTCTCAAGAGTCTTCTCCAACACCACAGTTCAAAAGCATCAATTCTTCAGAGCTCAGCTTTCTTCACAGTACAACTCTCACATTCATACATGACTACTGGAAAAACCATAGCCTTGACTAGACGGACCTTTGTTGACAAAGTAATGTCTCTGCTTTTGAATATGCTGTCTAGGTTGGGCATAACTTTCCTTCCAAGGAGTAAGTGTCTTTTAATTTCATGGCTGCAATCACCATCTACAGTGATTTTGGAGCCCCCCAAAATAAAAGTCTGACACTGTTTCCACAAGTCACCTCCATTTCAATATGCTAGCAATGAACAAGTGAAATTCAGCATCAATTTAAAAAAACACAGTTTAGGGTAGAAATAAATAATAAAATATGTACAGTTATTTGTATGCTGAAAACTCTGAAAAAGACCTAAATAAATGGGTATATACTGTGTTCATGGAATACAAAGACTCAGTATTATTACAAAGCCAGGTCTCCCTAGTTTGATCTTGATTCAACGAATCAATTGAATCTTGATTCAATCCCAATTCCAATCCCAGCAGGAATGTTTATAGATATTTACACACTGACTGTAAATTTTGTACTGGAAAGGCAAAGAAACTAGAGGAGCTCAAATAATCCTGAAGCCGAAGAGCAGTTAGAGGACTTAGTACCCCATGTCAAGACTTGCTATAAAACTGCAATGAACAAGACAGTGCAGTGCTCGTGAAAGGACGGACGTGTAGGCCAGTGGGACGGAGCAGAGCGTTCAGAAACAAAGCCCCCTTTGCATACTGAACCGACACTTGGCAAAAGTGAAGAGGTAAGTCAATGGAGAAAGGAAGGATGATGGTCCTTTCAACATGGTGCTGGAACAGTTGGACATTTACATGCCAACAAATGAGCCTCAACCTCAACCTCACACCTTCTATGAAAATGGACTCAAAATCCACCATAGCCCTAAAGGTAAAATAACACCGCACTGCTGCTACAGGAATGCCTAGGAGGAAATCTGTGGGGCCTCGCATTGGGCAAAGAGTTTGCAGATGAGACACCAAAAGCATGGCCCATAAGGGAAAAAACCTGACAAAATGGGCTTTATGAAAGTTAAAAACGTTGCCCTGCAAAAGACACACTCTTAAGAGAATGAAAAGACACACCACAGAGTTGGAGAAGTCAGTGTTTTCTAATTACATTTCTGACAAAGGGCTTGTACTGAGAATGCATAAAGAACTCTGAAAATGGGCAGAAGACCTGGGAAATGGTTCTGTATGGAAAGGTGGTTGTATGTAGTGATGGACGCATGAATCTGGGCACTTGTCAACACCCACAGAACTCTACACAGAGGGATGTTGCTATATATAAAATTTTTAAAAACTCAGCCTGGTTGTTGGAGGATAGAGGGAGTGCAGACTGAGACAAATGAAGACAAAGGAATCTAACTGTATTACAAATGATTCATGTAGCCACACTGAAAGGGAGTGGAGAAGGAGGAAGCTGACCTAAGTGATTTTGAGAAACATCGTTTCAACTGATACTATAAGGCAAAGAAAGACAAGAAGAACTGCCCTCAAACACTGTATTCCAGTTGGCAAATGTCTTTGCCTCGAAGGGGAATGGATTAGGAATTCTGAAACTACTTCATTTGTACAGGTTGAAAAAATAAATACATTTTAGATAGTGAGAGCCAGGTTGTTACTTTCAAAGAAAGTCACAAGGAAGGAAAGGGTTGGGAATAGAATAAACCCTGTGGTGCTGGACTCATCGGAGATGTCAATATGGACTCATTCACAAAAAAGAAAAAAATCTGTACGTATATACACAAATAGATGCAGAAATCAATTCAGCTGTGTATGTATGCATGAGTTAGTACATATACATATAATTCCTTACTCCATCCGTTGATGGGGGTTGTACCCAATAAAAGTGGGAACAGCTAGTACTGAGATCTTAGTTTCTAAATACTATTCTCCAAATAAAAGGAACCACGGCTCTTTGTAGGAATCATTGATTCCAGGTCTAGGGCAGAGGACCCTGGGCTATCTTTTAGGACCAGAAAATAAAGATGTACTACCCAATCAATCAATCAGCCTATCATATGTGTACAGTCAGCCATGGCCAAAGGAGAAGTAAATATCCAGGGATCCATACTAACGTAATTACATAAAGAACAGGATAAATAAATCAATGGGGGAGAAGCAACAACTCCTGCTTAAAGAAACATTGCCATGAAAAAGCATAGAAGGAATAAAGGAAGAGAAAATCACAGTTAGAGCATTATATTACATTGCTATAGGCAAGGAGCACCAAAGGATGCTAAATAGCAGAAACAGGATGTTTTGCATAATTTCAAAGTACCTCTCTCCGTATATTTTGTAATAATAAAGGGGAAAACTGTTAAGTTCACAGTGGAGAATCCTGGCAGGTATCAAGTTAGCCAAGTGTAATAAGTATTAATAAAAAAATCTTAACTTGTTTCTAATTGTAAATGTAACGCTTGCTGGTTGTGAAGGAGTCCGATCATGGGCAGGCAGACTCGGGTGTGCAGTGACCGTCCTTCCCCCCTGCACCTGCCAGCCCAGGATGTGACAGCTGTCAGCAGCTGGCACGTCCTTCCAGACCCCTTTCTCCCTGACCTGCTGTGCACACAGTGACTTGGGGGCCCTTGTTCATTCTGTTCCTTTGATGATCCAACCACCGGCTTTTTAGAAAAGTGCTTCCTTTCTCAGTTCAAAACCTTTCGTCTCTGATTAATAAGATTTGGACTAAGTTGTTGCCACCTCAGAGTGTCATAGAAGGCCCTCCTCAAAAGTCGAAGCACAAAATGTAGCAAAAAAAAAAAAAAAATGTGTCTTAGCCATCTCCTGATCATTTTTTACTGCTGCTATTTAGTATCTACAGTGTTCTCCTGCTGCCGGCTAGAGAGAGCCAAAACAAAGGAGAAAGGGCAGGATGTCTCCTGAGCGTGTCTGTTTTCTCACCTTGAGCGGGGTTTGGAGAGAGGCTTGCTGGCTGAGTGGCAGGGAGGGTGGGCAGCCGTGTCCCTCCCCGGGCACCCCAGGGCCCTCGGAGTCTTTCTTGTGGTGAGAGCGCGGTGGGCATCAGGCACTGGTGATCTGGGGGCCAGAGCAAGGTGTGTGCGATGCAGAG
>NW_011494611.1:2588125-2588254 GCF_000754665.1 Bison bison bison
GGGGGGGAGGGGGCTGTGGGAGTGGGCTACAGAGGGCAGTGAAGACTCCTGGTGCCCCAGGTGATGAGCTGCTGAGCATCGGTAACAGAAATGGTGACAGCGAGTGTCCACTGAGTGATCATTCCAGGC
>NW_011494611.1:2588354-2593899 GCF_000754665.1 Bison bison bison
ACCCTGCTAAGTGCTTTTTTTATGTTCCGCCTTAATGAATCCCTGAACATTTCTTGACATAGACGCTGTACCATTAATTGAAGATGAACAAACCGAGGCTCAGAGAGGTCATCACTTGCTCACGATCACACAGCAAGGAAGTGGTGAAACTGGGTGGAGATTGGCCCTAAGGCCTCCCCTGTTAGCCACAAGATGTTAAACCCCTGAGCTTATGTGATGGAAAAAAACAAGCAGCCTGACGATTCTTGGCGGCCGGGCCCTCAGTCTTCCCTGCTTCTGCTCGGGTTCTCTACCGTCAGCACAGTTGTGACACCTGCTGGGGGTTTCTGCACACTCTGCTTTTGAATTTGGGGCCTGGAGGATTCTCCTGGCTGTTCAGAATATGCTTAAGTAAAAGTGTGGTGGAAGTAGCAGAAGGTATGGCAGTGTGAGGGTAGTGATGATAATGATAGGGGAAAATAATAATGGAAATAAGTTAGGGCAGAGGAGTCGTCTACTATTTCTGATTGACAGTAATACTCATAGGAATCATGAGCATCTGGGGAGAGCTCCCTCTGTGTCAACCAGGGTGCTCAGTGAAGGCTGCTCCTGCTCTGAGTCGTTTGATTCTCCCAGCAACCCTGTGAGGAGGGAGCAGAATCATCCTCATTTTAGAGATGGGCACCCAAGACCCAGAGAGATTAAGCAATATGCCCAAGGTCACACAGCTGGGTAGGTGGAGGAGCTGGGGTTGAAAACTCAGGTGGCTCTGGAGCTTAGTCACAGAAATCCGGTTCTCATCGCTTCCTCCCCTCACAACTCCTCCTCTGGCCAGCTCCAGTGGCTCTTTCAAGACTTAGAAGTTCATCCCCTTGCGAAATGGTTCTCACAATGGGGCATCTTGAGCTTACTGTCCCCTGGAGGTGAGTCATTAGTGTGTCTAGTTGCTCGGTTGTATCTGACTCTTGCTACTCCATGGACTGCTGTCTGCCAGGCTCCTCTGTCCATTGGGTTTTCCAGGCAAGAATACTTGAGTGGGTTGCCATGCCCTCCTCCAGGGGATCTTCCCAACCCAGGGATTGAACCTAGGCCTCCTGCCTTGCAGGCGGATTCTTTACCGACTGAGCCTCCAGGGAAGCCCCACAACTTTGGGTTATTTCTCTGTATATGTGGTGTGTGTGCTCATGTCCACACACTCCCAGTGATATTCCCGAAATCTACATAATAGCAACAGCACAAAAGCCCTAGTAGTAACTGACCTCTCCCAGCCCAGTCCTGTCTGGGAGCCAGGCGGAGAGAGGTGGGGGAGGGGGTGGCGAGAATCATCTCGTTCTATCCTCATCTCAGCCCCACGCAGAGGTATTGATTGTCATCATCCATATTTTGTGGATGAAGAGACTAAGGTGCAGTGAGTTTAAACAGCTTGCCCCAAAGTGTGTTCTTAGCTGGCAGAGAGTTGGCAATTCAAATGCAGGGCTCTCCAAGGTCACATGTTCACCTCGGCTGCCAACTGGATGAATGTCTCCGATTGGTCACGAGGTTTTTAAAATTGTATGTTGAGAAAGGCTTTGTCCGTGTTTCTGCGCCTCTGCATTCAGTGCTTTTTCCACTCCCAAGGGCAGCAGATAATCTCCATTGTGTATGCCAGCACCACTAACTTAGTGTGGTTGCAAAAGCGCTTGTGCTGTGTGTTAGCAACTGGGCTGTGCCAGAGACGGGACTTAGCTAAGGCTCTCGCAGTAGCATCTGCTGTGGGCGGAAGGGGGCCCTGGGGCCCGGATGATTGGACATGCGCCACCTCCATGTGAGAGCACTGGCCCAGCTCAACTTTTAAGATGATTTAAATAAGAATTTATGACTAAAGCTGTACTCCGGCAAGAAAGCATTATTTGGAGAAAGCTAATAATGATGGCTACCGCTCCTCATACCCACTGTGCCAGGCACTGTGAGTTGTTGGCAGGCAGTGTCACATGGTGGTTAAATGCACACATTTTGGAGTCAAAATTACCAGCTGTATCTGCCTGGACTCAGTTTCCCCACCTGTAAAACTGGGAAAGTAGTACCTTTAGGAACTTGTGAGGATGTAGCCAGAGAATCTCTATAGAAACACTTAATACAGATAAAGGTATTCAAAATGTGCTGGCTTTTTAAAAAAGTCTGTCTGGTTTCAGTATAAGACTGTTTAATGTAAATAGCATTGATTCTGTATATGGATGAGAAAATGAGAATCAGAAAGTGGGAGTGATGTGCCCAAGGTCGTATGTCCAGAAGGGGCTGGCCAAGGTCACAGGCCTGGCTCTCAGATCTAATGCCCATCCGTGGGGTTTCCACTATGGGCCCTGTCTCCTGGGTGAAGGGTCAATCTGGTGTTGCCCCTCCAGGATGGAATAAGCTCAGGCAGTTCCTTCGGTTCCTCGTTGACCTGCCAGCCCTGGCCCCGCACGGAGCCTGCTCGCAAGGAATTATGGCAGAGCAGCCCCTGGTTGCTGGAGGTCTTGACAGTCCTCCGCTCTTTCAGCAAAAGGTGGGATCACACTCTCACATCGCTGCCGAGCTCCGCCTTAGAAGACTGGCTGTGCCTCCTTTTCAGAGCCCCTCGCTGGAGCAGGGCCTTCTGTGTCCCTGGGGGCTGCCCCTCCCTGGGGTAGAGTGGCCACCTCTCTCCCTGCCCAGGAGTCCATGAGCCGTGAACTTCTGAATTGGCATCTTGCTTCCCTTCCAAGGACTGTGGGAGAGGAGTTGTGCTTTCGATAGATTCCAGGTTCTCTAAAAATATATTTTTTTTAAATAATGATACCTGTACCGCCACCACCTGAGCCCTGGGTCCTATATCGTCAGGACACAATGAGCTAGTGCAAGAAAGTCCAGGACCCGGCACAGGAGAAGCCCTCCCCAAACGATGGCTCTGGTTGTGTGAGTGATCGTCAGTATCCACACGAGTGTGTATGCTGGTGGGCGAGACTGGCCCCTGATGCCATCTGAAACTCTCCGGTAGCTGATGAACCTGCCCTGATGATGAACACCTTTCTGAGGAGCCAGAAGATGGTTTCTTTCCTGGGAATCCCAGCACAGGCTGGGCCCGGTTTAAGCGTCTCCCCACCCCACCCATACTTGCCCCGACCCCTGCCGGCTGGACCACATTCTCAGCCCTTCCGTAGTTGTTCTCTTAGCCGAGTTTGTGAACTGGCCTCTGGGTGGAGGTTCAGTAAATTGCAGTGTTCAAGTTGCTTAGTCCTGCTGCTGCTGCTGCTGCATCACTTCAGTCGTGTCTGACTCTGTGTGACCCCAGAGATGGCAGCCCACCAGGCTCCCCCGTCCCTGGGATTCTCCAGGCAAGAACACTGGAGTGGGTTGCCATTTCCTTCTCTGCTGAGGGTTGGCCAGTACTTATTGCTACTCAGGTCTGCCTGACTTTTAAAGGGGCCCCTGCCAGGGTAGTAATTGCTGCCAGGCAGGCTACTGCCAAAAAGAGTAACAGTTTCTACAGGGAGGCCACTTGAAGCAGGAGCCCAGCTGTCATTTACCCCGGTCACAGGAAAAGGTGATAGCATTCATCCAGGCTCCCACGGCCCTGTGAACCATGCTGTCCACAGGAGGGAGTGGGTCAGCAAGGGCTGGCTTTCCTTCTCATCCTTCATCCCAAGTGGCCAAGGGAAGAGCCTGAGACGCTGGGTGGCCACTAACCAGCACAGGGGGTCAGCAGTTGCCTCTGGCTCCACCTGTGGCCATGCCAAGTTCAGCGCCTGCATATTGAAGATGTGTGGGCTTCCCTGGTGACTCAGTGGTAAAGAATCTGCTGCCAATGCAGGAGATGCAGGTTCGCTCCCTGGGTCGGGCAGATCACCTGGAGAAGGAAATGGCAACCCACTCCAGTATTCTTGCCTGGGGAATCCCCTGGACAGAGGAGCCTGGCAGGCTACAGTCCATGGGGTCACAAAGAGTCAGACGTCACGTCTTAGCAGCTAAACAACAATTCAGGATGTGCATGGGTTGCTGGATCGAAGGTCAGCCTATTCTCCCTTTTTGCAGGGGAAACAGTGATCAATGAGCATTTCAGCAGCATTTCCCAGCTGTAGGATAGGGCACGCACACTTTGAGAGAGGTCAGTAAACATGGCTGGGCAGTGCTTCCGGCCCTTGACCATGCATATGAATGGTCAGGGACCTTGTCAAATGCAGATAATGATTCCGCAAGTGCTATTAATACCATTATTATGGCTGCATGCTGCTAAGTCACTTCAGTCGTGTCTGACTCTGTGCGACGCCATAGACGGCAGCCCACTAGGCTCCCCCGTCCCTGGGATTCTCCAGGCAAGAACACTGGAGTGGGTTGCCATTTCCTTCTCCAATGTATGAAAGTGAAAAGTGAAAGTGAAGTCGCTCAGTCGTGTCCAACTCTTCAAGACTCCATGGACTGCAGCCTACCAGGCTTCTTGGGTCCATGGGATTTTCCAGGCAAGAGTACTGGAGTGGGGTGCCATCACCTTCTCCGATTATGGCTGCATAACAACTCCCAAACCAAGACATATGCAATACCCCCGGATTCTCCTCTGCCTTTCTGTGGGTCCACTAAGTCAAGAAGTGGACGGGGCAAAGCAGGGCGGCTTGTCTTGGCTCCATGACCCTTCAGGCTGCAGCTGGAGCTGCTGGGAGGCTCGTTTTGTCTCGTGTCTGGAGACTGACATTGGCTGCTGGCTGGGGCCATCTTCTCACAGGGCTAGCTCAGGCTTCTTCTAAGCATGGCGGCTTAGAAGGGGATTCTGAAGTCGTGGGTCCCAGAGAGAGGCAGGGAGAGCTGTATTCTTTTTTTGACCCAGTCTCCGGGGGGAAAGGGGGCAACAGAGGATGAGATGGTTGGGTGGCATCACTAACTCAATGGACATGAGTTTGAGCAAACTCCAGGAGATAATGATGGACAGGGAAGCATGGTGTGCTGCAGTCCCTGGGGGTCACAAAGAGCCAGAAACACTTAGCGATTGAACAACAACAGAAGGTAGGTTCAAGGGAGGGCGAATAACTTACTTCCTGTTTTCATTTCCTAGGGCTGTGGTAGCGAATGATTGTCATAACTTCAGTGGCTTCATCAGTGATTACTGAAAGTCGCTTAGTCGTGTCTGACTCTTTGTGTCCCCATGGACTATACAGTCCTTGGAAGTCTCCAGGCCAGAATACTGGAGTGGGTAGCTTTTTCCTTCTCCAGGGGATCTTCCCAACCCAGGGCTCGAACCCAGGTCTCCCACATTGCAGGCAGATTCTTTTCCAGTTGAGCCACAGCCACAGCCACAGGGGAAGACCAAGAATACTGGAGTGGGTAGCCTATCCCTTCTCCAGCAGATCTTCCTGACCAGCAGATCTTCCTGACCCAGGAACAGAACCTGGATGTCCTGCATTGCAGGCAGATTCTTTACCAACTGAGCTATGAGGGAAGCCCTGATCATTTAGCGGCTTAAAACAACTCAAATCAAGGTGTCGACAGGGTCATGCTTCTTCTGAAGGCCCTAGCGGAAAATCTCTCCCTGCCTGTGCCAGCTCCTGGTGTCCCTAGCATTCCCTGGCTTATGGCAGGA
>NW_011494611.1:2593999-2606067 GCF_000754665.1 Bison bison bison
GCTCACTTGGTCTTCTTCCCTGCATGTCTCCATCTCTCTTCTCTTCTATGGATACCAGTGATTGGATTTAAGCTTTGTAGTAAGGGTTTTTGTCCTTGGTCTCAGATTTGAGGCTCAGAGAGGTTAAATGACTTGGCCAAGGTCACGCAGCCAGGAAGTGGTGGAGCCAGGACTTGAATCCAGACAGGGCTGGTTCAGAATCCTTGCAGTAACCACTGTACCACCCTGCCTGGGCTGGGACCTCTGAAGGGAGCCATCAGCCCAGGGGAGGAGGGTCAGTGTGGCTGCAGAGAAGAAGTCGCTCCCTAAGCTGAGCCTTCACTAAAGATTTGCTACCGGTGTGCGTGTGTGCCTGACCAGGAAGCAAGGACCAAAAGACATGCGCTTTCGGCCCTTGTGTGGTCTGGGTGGGGTGTTGGCTGTGGGCAGTTATACCAGGCATAGAACTTCAGGGCGGGCCGAGCAGAAGCCAGCACACAGAGGCTTGGGCTGGGGGGCACAGGTCTGCAGAGGAGGACCTGGAGGCTGATCAAGAGGAGAGGCAGGGCGAGGGGGCCTGGGCGGGGAAGGATGCCCTGGCTTTTCCCAGACCGCACTGGTGGCTGACAGACCCAGAGGCACACGTAGGCCCTGGACTGATTGCATTAACTCCTGAATCAAGGGGCTCTTTGCTGTCAAGGCAGACAGAGGGAGGCCAAAGCTTTCAGAGGTTGGGGGGTCCAGCGGCCTGGGTGGGGCTGTGCCCTAGGGCTGTTAACTCACACTGTTTGGGGGACTTTTTTCTTTTTATTTTTTTCCAGCTATTAAAGTAATAGATTCAATCCATAACATACACTCAAAAGGACTCAGACATCCTACCTTCCAAAGACAACCTTTGTTAACATCTTTTTTTTTTACATATAATTTATGTATCATAAAATTTGCCCTTTTAAAGTGTACAAATCAGTGAAGTATATTCGTAAGATTGCACAACTGTCATCACCATCTAATTTCAAAACATGTCTTCACACTCCCCCCACCGGCCCCATTCCTATACCCTTTAAACAGCCACCCCCCATTTCTGCCTCTATAGGTTTGCCTGTTTGGGGCACCTCATAGAATCATAGAATATGAGGCCGTGGTGTCTGGCTCACTTCACTTGGCACAATGCTGTGGCGTGTAGCAGTAAATTCCTTTTTATAGTGAAATATTCTGCTGTGTGGCTATACCACATTTTGTCTGTCCACTTGTGGGTTGATAGACGTGTGGGTCGTCTCCATCTGTTAGCACCTTGATGTAGCTTCTTTCATCCCTTCCTCTGTACGCTTTTACACGATTGATATTATACAATATATACTCTTTTGCATCCCCCATTTTCACTTGTGTTTTTCCACATAATTAAAAACTTCTCGTAAGTGCAGTTTGTAATAGCTGCATGATAATACTCCATCTTCTGGCTGAATTATAATTTACCTAACCATTCCCTTGAAGTCAATGCATTTAGTTGTTTCCAGTTGAAATAATGTTTTAAAAGGAGCATCAATGGAGAAAAACCTCCGAGGATCCCTCCAGAAAGAGCTTAAATCATCTCTCAGCCCATCAGTGCCAGCAAGCTGCTGAGCCCAGCGGGGGACAGGAATGACTTATCCCGAATTACTAAGAGACAAGGATTGGACTGGCTGGTATAAAAAAGATTCTTCTCCAGGGGGCACAGCAGATCTGCCAAGGGCCCAGGCCTGTTCCTCCCCAAGCCGCTGAATGTTGAGCGAGATGTTAGCGTTATATCATGTCTCCCAGCAAATTTTTACATTTCTTTTTAGAATATTTTTTCTTTAGCCTCAACAATATAGTCTTCACATGCAATCCAGAAGGCACAGGAAATTCCTAAAGAGCTTGAAATTAAAATTGCTTGGAATTCACCACGCAGAGGCAGCTCCTGTGAACATTTTGGCATATACCTTCCCAGTCTCTTTAACACACTGGAAGACATGTGAGATGGGCAATTTTAAGATATCATTTAAAAACTTGAATTTGAAAGTAAAGCATGTCCACCATAGAAAATGCTGGGAGATCCACACTAAGGGGAAAATTCAAGCGACAGCTGTGGTGTCTGTCCTCCCCGAGTGTTATGCTTACAGGTAGCATGCCCTGGTTCTTTCTGGACAGCCGTGACTGCCGCCAGGTTTGGGGCCACCCGTGTGGTAGGCAAAGGTCCCTATAGTCAAGGCGATGGTTTCTCCAGTGGTCATGTATGGATATGAGAGTTGGACTATAAAGAAGGCTGAGTACCGAAGAATTGATGCTTTTGAACTGTGGTGTTGGAGAAGACTCTTGAGAGTCTCTTGGACTGCAAGGAGATCAAATCAACCAATCCTAAAGGAAATCAGTTCTGAATATTCATTGGAAGGACTGATGCTAAAGCTGAAGCTCCAATACTCTGGGTACCTGGTGCAAAGAGCCATCTCATTAGAAAAGACCCTGATGCTGAGAAAGATTGAAGGCAGGAGGAGAAGCGGGTGACAGAGGAGGAGATGGTTGGATGGTATGACCAACTCAACGGACATGAGTTTGAGCAAGCTCCGGGAGGTGGTGAAGGACAGGGAAGCCTGGTGGGCTACAGTCCATGGGGTCACAAAGAGTCAGACACAACTGAGCGACTGAACAACATCTGGTAGGCAGGATGGTGAGTTCCAAAGAGGTCTACATCCTGATCCCCAGGACCTGTGAGTATGTTAGGTTCCATAACAAAGGGGAGTTAAAATTACAGATGGAATTAGGATTGCTAATCAGCTGACTTTTACATGGGGAGATTTCTAGATTATCCGGGGTGGGGGGGCCCAGTGTAATCACAAGAGGCCCTAAAAGTGGGGGAGAGAATCATATGAGAGCCAGAAAGATGGCTCTATGAGAAGGATTTGGACCAAAGATACTGGCATCTTGACTGATTTAATTTTATTTTTTGAGTAACAAAAACATCAAAACTTTACCAAAAAAGCATACTCAGAGTATTACTTCTCCCTCATATCCCTTCTGCCCACCCCCGCCCCGCCATTCCTTGCAAGACAACTAAATGAGCTAGTTTCTGACCTGTTTCTGTTTCTTTTTGTAAAGAATAAGCAAGGACATGGATACATTCTTTTGCCTTTCTTATAGAGAAGGTAGATATTCTTTTTCACTTAATTTATAAATTTTTAGTATCCTGGAAATCACTACATGTCAGTGCACAGAAATCTTTGTCATTTTCTTAGACAGCTGCGTAGGACTCCGTTTCTGTGGCTCTGCTGTACTTTAATTCACCCGCTGTCCTCTGAGCACTCAGGCCGCTTTCAGCATCTTACAGTTGCAAACAACGATGCAATGAGTGCCTCTGCGTGTGTATTTTATCAATTTCGGAAGTGTATCTTCAGGGTAGATTTCCAGAAGTGAGATTTCTGTGTCAGCAGGTGAATACATGCATAGTTTGCTCAATATTGCGAAGTCGCGTTCACTGCAGAAGTGGATGCAAGTGCTGCTCCCTCCTGAGTTCCCGGCAGACGCGTCCAAGCACGACCGACAGGCGCCGTCCAATTATTGTTTCCAATCTGACAGGTGAGAGTGTATCTTGATGTAGCTTAATCTGGGATTTTCTTATTATGAGAGAAACGGAACATCTTTTAGTAGATTTGTGGGCCATTTTGTCTTTTTGTAACATAAAAATGGTTTTGTGGTTGTGTCTTTTATTATCCTTCTGTTGTCAAGATTTTGGATTTTTCCCCTAAACTTGACAATTCTTTATATATCAGGACTTGCTAGCCCTTTATCAGTGATAAATATTGCAAATGTTTTCTCCTTGATTGTCATTTTCTTTCAACACTGCTTGCTGCTGCTGCTAAGTCGCTTCGGTTGTGTCCGACTCTGTGCGACCCCATAGACGGCAGCCCACCAGGCTATTTTTCAAGTTTTTGATTATCATTTAGTTTGGTTACCAATTCTTCCTTCTATTGAATCTGAGTTCTCCTTAGAAAAACTTTTTTAGATATAGAGCAGTTAGTTTATCCATTTTTTTCTTTGAATACTTGTGAATACATTTTTTTCTTTTTAAATCTCTGATCAACATGTTGGCCCCGAACCGAGTGTGGATCTGATTTATTCTTGTGTGTTGTATATGGTATGGATTCAATCTTCTGTCTTTCCAAATGGCTACGTAGTTATCCCAACGCTATGTATTACAAAGCACATCTTTACCACAGTGATTTGTGGTGGCTTCTCTCTCATATACTGCATTTCTGTGTGTCCTGGGACTTATTTCTAGCCTGTTCCCCTGTATGTCCATCTGTTTTCTGATGGGTCGGTCCCCCATCGTTCACATAAAGGCTTTAGAACAGGATTTAGTATCTAATACTTCTCCCTGCAGCAGTTCGATCTCAGGGTTTTCATAACTATTCTTGCCATTTGATTTTAATTAAAAACTATTATTAAAAAGTTAATAGATTCATTTTAGAGTGATTTTAGGTTCATAAAAAAATCAAGCAGAAAATATAGAGTTCTCATATATCCCTTCTCCCTTCACCCTTTCCACACACAATTTCCTGTTGTTATTAACATCTTTCGTTAGTGTTCATAAATTGCATTTACTGCATTGATGAGCCACATAATTATTAACTAAAATCCATAGTTTATATTAGGTCTTACCATGGGTTTTGTACATTCTATGAGTTTGGACAAATGTTAATGAAATGTACCCACCGTTACAGTATCACATGGGATACTTTCATCCTCTGCATTCTACCCGCTCAGCCCTCCCTCCTTCGCCAAACCCATGGCAACCACTGATCTCTCCACTGTCTCCATAGTTTCACCTTCTCCCGAACGTCATGCAGCTGGAATCATATAATATGTAGTCTTTGCAGATTGGCTTCCTCCACTTAGCAATATACACTGAGGGTTCCTCTATGTGCGGTTTTATTTTTCCACATGAACCTTTGTGTCAGCTTACCTCACAAAAGCCGGTTGGTCTTTTTAAGGGGATAATGTTAAATTTTCAAATAAGAGAGAATTGACATCTTAATGATGCTGAATCCTTTCCAACAACAGGGCATCTTTTTTTTCCTGTTTGTTGAGTCATTTTGAGTGTACTGTTTTCTTCACATATGTGTTGCACATTTCCCGTTAAGTTTCTTCCTAAATATCTTCTCTCTTCTGTCACCGTTTTAAATGGGATTTCATCTCCTGATTGGCCACTCTGTGTGTGAAGGCTGTGCTCTTGAACTTGAGAACTCACTGATTCTTACAGGTCTGTGGAGAAGCCCAAAGCAGATGGGGGAGCTAGCCCAGGCCAGCTTTACCCTGATTTACCAGGAAGCCTCCGACTCCTAACATCTTTCCTCTTCCCATCATCCCAGTTTTCACTCTTCCAAAATGAAGGGCTGGATAGACGTGCACTATTTCCCATAGTGAAACTCCAGCCAAAAGTAAATTGCGGCTTGTGTTTTTACTTCTTTGCCTTCCTTGTGATTGAAAAAATTGGACATTCGTTCCCCGCTGCCATGCACAGAGCTGGGCTGCAGGTACCCAGCCTCCCTACATAGTCTGGCCTTGTCAAACTAGACCTTTACATAAATGGAAAATGTCTCCTGCCCGTCTGCAGAAGCCGGAAGGGGCAAGGGGACTAGCTTTCCTGTTTGTTTATTTGCTTGTCCATTTATTTGATTGTTTATTCACAAGTTCACTGATGTTGTCAGGCCTTGGAACGGTGCCTCCTGCGTGCCATGCAAGGGGAATGCAGTACTCTGGTCCACAGCTCAATGTTCACAGTCCAGTGTGGTCTCAAACCGCGATGAGGACTGTGGAGCTGCTATTGCACAAAGTGCTTTTGGGCGGTGCTGGTTTCCAGTGCCTTTGCGTCATCTGAGTTGAAATGTTGCATAGGCAAATACAAGTCTGGGGCTCAGCCTACCAGTTGGACTGGGTTCAAATCCTGCTCTGGATTCAAATCCTGATGGGTGTCCCTGGGCAAGTGACTTCATTACTCTGAGTTTCATGGCCCTGGTTTAGAACAGGCTGTACCCATGCATGCCTCAAGTGGTGCTTTCTAAGTGTTGAGTCAAATTGTACGAGGTAGCTGGCCTAAGCGAGGTGCTCAGGGGGTTTTGGTAGCTGTTCTTTCTCCTGAGTTTGACCTTTGTCATTGCTCTGATGTGTTTATTTGGAAGCCAGACTCTTCTGTGAGAAGGACTCAGGAGTGACTTCTCTGCCCTTGCTCCGACATGGACTCAGAGTGTGACCTTGGGCATGTCCTTTCCCCTCTCTGGGCCTGTTTTTCCATTGATGACCTGGGGTTAGAGCAGGCCTTCCGTGAGGACCGCTCGTGTTCTGAAGGGGAAGCCCAGGTGACGCAGTGGTAAGGGACCCGCTGCCAGTGCAGGGTATGCAAGGGTTGGAAGATCCCATGGCAGGCTGCAGACCATGGGGTCGCAGAGAGCTGGACACGACTGAGCACAGCGCATCTTACATTTCATTTCGTGTCCTGAAAATAATGAGCAAGGACTGACAATGGATGCACCCGGTGAGAAGGAGGAACCACAGGGAGGTGAGGATGCACCACTGCCAATTCCATCCGTGGCGTCTCGAGCGAATTCTGCCTTGTGAAAGCCCTAACCCTAACCCTGAACCAGAGAGGGTGTGTGCTGAGCTCACCCAAACCCAGCTCTTACCCCCAGCTTGGTTCCTGCAGGCACCTTCTGAGCATTTACCTTGATCTTTTCTATTAAATACAGACAAGGTTTACTGACTTCTGAACTGTTGGGAAAAACTACTGGTGTCTCATTAAAACTGCATTGCTCACTTGTACCGAAAAAAAAAGAAAACAAGCCCATTAAAGTTTCATACCTGATATGGTAGACCATTAAAGATTCATAATTGCAATAAAACTCTCCAGTGGAATTTGAATTTTCACTGCAGTGATGGTACAATCAGCAGAGTCCTCATTGGAAGCCGCAAAATCCAATAAATTTCAATAAAATCTTGGGAAGGTGGGGAAAAAGGGGCTGAAGTCAGCTTCCTTTGGGGCCCTGGCACAGCGAGGGTTCCACTGCTGTGCGTGTCCGGAGAGGGAAGATTCCCGCCCACCCAGCTCAGCACAGGGGTCGAGTTGGTGGCAGGTCTCTCCCCCGACTCCTTCTGATGCAGGAGCATAGCCCCACTGCCATCCTGCCCTGGGTTCTTTGGGCTCATTTGTTCCCTTCACCAAGCATGAACAGAGCACAGACTGTGTGCATGGCAGGATGCCCCAGGGCTGAGGGTCATATCAGAGGTGGAAGGGTAGGCTGGCTTTTCTTCAAGGAGGAGCCAGTACTGGTCAGAGCAGAGGCTTGGCAGGCTGGCAGAACGTCGGCCAAATGCCAGCTCTTCTCACTTCACTTCCTGACCTCAGTCTCCTCATCTGTAAGATGGGGATATGAGTATGTGCCTCATAGGTGTGGTCAGTCCGTGTGAGTGCTGAAATGGAGGGCAGGGCCAGAGAGGGGGCAGGTGGAAAGGCAGGTGGTGTGGCTTTAAGAGAGTCCGAGGAGGCAGAATCGCAGCATTTGGTTGGTGAGTGACCAAGGGGTCCCTTAAGGGTAAGCATGGTTTTCAAGAATGCAGCTAACATTTATTGAGCACTTTGTATCCTGGATACTGTGTTACCTGCTTTGTAGTTGTTCGTTCCATGAATATTCACTGAGCACCTTGCATGTGCCAAGTGCTATCTTAGATGCTGGGGCTACAGTGGAGAGTGCAGGACTTCATTTTTAATCCTCAGACAATGAGGTAGGCACTGATGCTTAACCCGTTTCCCAGAGAAGGTAACTGAGTCACCGAGAGGGTAGGGAAATCACCCAAGGTCACACAGCTAGGAAGTGGCAGCTGGAATTAGACTCGGAGGACAAGATTCCTGAATCTGTGTTCAATAACCACGCAGCAGATGGCATCTCATTTAGACGATGTAACACTCTAGTGAGTGGTGGTCTTATTCTTGTTTTGAGGGAAGAAAGACTTGGAGATGTAACACTATTTTCCCCAGGTCTCTCAGGGAGTAACAGGGAACCGTTTACCAAGGCTGGCTCACTCCCAAGCCTGAGCACTTTCCGCTGCTCCAAGAGCTTCAGACCCAGGGGAAATGAATTCCTGCTTCCTGGTGGTTGGCTGGCCAAATTCAGGGAAAATCAGTGTCCTGTCCTTGTTAAAGTCCCTTTGCGCTCTCCACGGAGCGTCCTGAACCCGAGCCTGTCACTCGCTGGGCTGTGGATGATGGAGGAGTCTTTGCTCTGCCTTAAGATGAAGGGCACTCCCGTGGTCCGCCCTCCGCTCCTCCGTCACTGGTGATGAATAGGACGCCCGTGGTGACAAATAAAATAAGCCTCCTTTATTCGTTTATCCTTCCACGTCCTCCCCATCGGCGCCCGTCTGCAAGCTGAGCAATATTAGACACTCGATCACACTCTCCCTTCTCTAGCGGGTCGTGTCCTGACAGCTCTGGGTGGGTGCTGTTTCCTTGGTTAATCAGCCTCAGGGTGTGTGGGCTTGGCTGTTGCCTTGCTCTGCGTCCCCTGGACAGGTCCCTGTGCTGCCTGTCCGGGCAGTCTCCCCATCTGTAGGGGACCCTGGAAGGCCTGACAGTCGTTGCCTGTCTTTACTTTTTGCCTTGATTACCACCCCACCCCTCCAGCCCCCCAGCCCCCAGCTGTCTAACTCAGAGCTGGCTTTCATGGGAAGGAGAGGAACATTCCAATGACTGAACATATAGAACTCTTAGCTGGGTTTTTTGTTGCCTGGGGCGGCAGTGAGGGGTTGGGCGAAGGGTTGGCTGGAATGGTGGGCTTTAGGGGAAGCGCTGGGTGAAGACCTTTAAACACTCCACCTGTACTTCACATCGCACAAACCAAAGGAAAAGGGGAAGCGAGTGGAAGTAAGCCTCAGAGAATAGGGAGGAGGGGTCTCTGCCATCCCTTCCCCATAAACGTCTCCCGGGTGCCAGACACTGCGTGGGGATACAAGTGCCTCGGGGTTGAGGGAGAATACAAGAGAGGCTGGGCCCAAATGCTGGCTCACTGTTCACATGTGACGGTGACCTTGAGCCAGCTGACATGTCGACCTGTCCCTGCGGTTTGGAAAGAAAGCGAATGAAAAGCTCTGGAAAGCCTCTCTCATGTCAGGCCCTGTGCCAAGTGGTCCCACTTGCTTCTCAGTGACCTGGGGATTGCAAGCAGTCTTGTGTACCTTGTACAGAGCAGGAGACAGACTCGGGGTGTCCTTGAACTGGGCAGGGCCACACAGCCACTGTGTCCTGGCTGCCTGGCTTTAGGACAACAGTTATCTTTCGGCTGCACCGCGAGGACAAGACTGCAGAGCCTGCTGGCCTGGGGCTGCTGGGGTCAACAGGGAGACGCTGGATTTATTTGAAACTTGCTGGTGAACTTTAAATGGCATTGAACATGCAGATGACTCTTCTGACAGGGCTCGCAGGCCTCGGGAAGCTTTCCAACAAGTAGAGGAATGAAAGAGAGCTGGACACAGAAATGGGAGTCACTCTGACCAACTCAGATGCTGCGAAGGGCTGTCTGGAGACAGCCCTATCTAGAGTTTTGGTTTGGTGACTCAGATGGTAAAGAATCCGCCTGCAATGTTGGAGACCTAGGATCGATCCCTGGGTTGGGAAGATCCCCTGGAAGAGGGCAAGGCACCCCACTCCAGTATTCTGGCCTAGAGAATTCCATGGACTATTCTATGGGGTTGCAAAGAGTCAGACACGACTGAGCGACTTTCACTCACTGAAGAAGAAAGATAGGAGAAGAGAGGAAAGAGATGGGAAGGACAGGCTCATGTACCCCCATTAAATCGGGGTTTTCAGAGAGGAACTGGAGAAGGCAATGGCAACCCACTCCAGTACTCTTGTCTGGAAGATCCCATGGATGGAGGAGCCTGGTAGGCTGCAGTCCATGGGTTCGCGAAGAGTCGGACACGATTGAGCAACTTCACTTTCACTTTTCACTTTCATGCATTGGAGAAGGAGATGGCAACCCACTCCAGTGTTCTTGCCTGGAGAATCCCAGGGACGGCGGAGCCTGGTGGGCTGCCGTCTATGGGGTCGAACAGAGTTGGACACAACTGAAGTGACTTAGCAGCAGCAGCAGCAGAAAGTGACTCCTGCTTCAAGTCTGTTCCCTGGTGGATCGCACATGATCCCTATGCTGATGCACAGACTGGGTAGGGATTTATTCAACAGGCATGTGATTAGCACAGCAGACCTTCGATTTGCCAGATATTAATTCTTACAAGGAAGCTGCAGTACCTGTCCACTGGTGATTCACAGGACTGAACAAATGACACGTGCCCGGCCCAGGGCAAGGGAAGGTAACTGAAGTTTGGAAACCATAGCGCTAAATAGGCTCACCCCTGCCCACACCCACAAGCATTGCCTCCAGAGGAGACTGATACCCCCAACCCAGCGCTGCCAGTTTTAGCTAATAAAAACAGATGCCACCGTGTAAATCTGAGTTTCGGTTAAACAGCGAATACTTGATTTAGTGTACTTAAGTCCCATGCAATATCTGGACAGTCCTCACTGTAAAGGGCCTGGTATCTGTTTGTGGAATTGAGTTGTTTGCCCCCAGGGCCTAGACCCGTAGGGAGGGGCTTGCTCACAAAGGATGCTCCCACTTATCTGGTCTCTCAGATGTTACTTCCTTTAATTAAACTGCTGAGATGAAATAAAGTATGTGGGAAAGATTAAAATTGATTCCCTTAGCTTAACAAAAGCCAGAGCTATTGAGAGGGATACTTAAGCAAACAGAGCACTTCAGCAGATGAAAAGTACAGCCTGGCTCCAGCTCAGAGCTGTGGGGAAGGGGGAAGCTGGGAGCAGAGAGGAGAGGTGCAGCCGCTACGCAGGGAAATGTGAGGACCCAGAACAGTGGGCTGGAGGGAGCTGGCATCGCAGTCCGCTCTCAGTAAGGCCCTAGTACCTGCCTGCAAAGGTCTTCTTTAACACAGCTTTGCTTCTCAGCATCAGGAAACACCAACTGGGAGAGAAGCACAGAGGGAAGAGGCAAAACCCACACCTCCTGTGCATAAGCACTTATTTAGCACTTACTGTGTGCTGAGCCTCAAATCAGACATTGGGTCTTCCCTTAAGCTCTTTACAAGGAGACCAACTCAGGCTACCTAAGCTTCCCAGGCGGCGCTAGTGGTAAAGAACCCGCCAGCGGGAGGTGTAAGAGGCACCGGTTCAGTCCCTGGGTTGGGAAGATCCCCTGGAGTAGGAAATGGCAGCCCACCACAGTATTCTTGCCTGGAGAGTTCCATAGACAGAGGAGCCCGGCATGCTACACTCCATGGGGTTGTAAAGAGTCGCACATGAGTGAAGTGACTTAGGACACACAAGTTCTCAGGGATTTTTCGACTGGGGAGCTCAAAGATATGGAAAGAGAGAAAATTGTGGATATTGCTGGTGGCATTGAAAACCAATGCTGATGACCGATGACGCTGATGACTGTAGAAATTTGGAGGGCAATCCTGGGCTAGGATTCCCTCCCTATGTGCAAGAAAACTAAGCGACAAAAGTTTAATGGATTTTTGTCCCCTGTTCTTAGTGGAAAATGTGCTCCTACATGTAATTTGGAAAGTAATTTCCTGAGAAAAATTTAAATAGGCCTCTAAAAGAGCCTGGTGGGCTGCAGTCCATGGGGTCGGGAAGAGTCCAGCATGACTGAGCGACTTCACTTTCACTTTTCACCTTCATGCATTGGAGAAGGAAATGGCAACCCACTCCAGTGTTCTTGCCTGGAGAATCCCAGGGACGGGGGAGCCTGGTGGGCTGCCGTCTATGGGGTCACACAGAGTCAGACACGACTGAAGCGACTTAGCGGCAGCAGCAGCACCAATAATATGCTGGTGTAACCCAAACTCCTCTCGAACCTGACCTATAGTTTTCCTTTTTTTTCTGCCTTCATGCAAAGTAATAGATCTTCTGAGGTTTTGCTATAGATTTATTCCCAAGAGGCAGGACTGACATAGCATGAAATAAAACCCAAAACAATGAATTTTGAAACCAAGCCATTATTTGAAAGCTT
>NW_011494611.1:2606167-2610601 GCF_000754665.1 Bison bison bison
TTTGAAAGCTTTTTTTTTTTTGTCTCCTAAAGTAACAGAAAAGTACCTTAATAAAATGAATGTGTTCTTTTAATCGATTAAAAAAAAAAGAAGTTTATTGGGGGATTTGCTTGAGTTCATGTGGCATGAAGGTAGCAAAGCCAGAGTGTCTACCCAAGTCTGATGGTCTTTGAAGCCTTTGACCATAGGGTTATGCCACCAGCTGGGTTATAGGGGTCATTCAGGTTTTTAAGCTAAGGAAACAGGAAACAGTAAAACCCAGTGCCAGGTCTGGGGCCAGTTTAGAAGTTAATGCACGGAGGAGAATGCCAGCCCAGGACCCCAGGAGTGAGCAGGTGGGGCCACAGGTTAGGGAACGGATGTAGGGGGAGGAAGGTGAGACTTCCTGGAGAGAGAGAGAGAGAGAGTGTGTGTGTGTGTGTGTGTGTGTGTGTGTGTGTGTGTGTGAGTTGCTCAGTCATGTCTGTCTCTTTGCAATCCCATGAACTGTAGCTTGCCAAGATTCTCAGTCCATGGAATTCTCTAGGCAAGAATACTGGAGTGGGTTGCCATTGGGGATCTTCCCATCCCAGGGATCAAACCCGGGTCTCCGGCACTGGGGGGACAAAGACAGACTTGATGATGAGGGTGGGTTTTCAGAGCTGGATGGTACAGGCAGGGCTAGGGAGGAACAGCAGAAGCCTGACAGCAGCCCAATAGCAGACAGCGTTAGGACCTTGGAGCCTGACTTGGATTTCCACCCCGCTGTCCTCTTCACTAGCCTCTGTAACCACAAACTGTTTACTTAACCTGTTTGAGTCTCTGTCTTTTCTCTGGTCAGATGCAGAGCAAATGATCCCTACTTGGCAGAACACGGAGGATATTAGATAGGGAAAAAATAGATATGTAAAGGGACAAACAAGGTTCTTGGCATACAGTCAGCATCTGGTCAGAAGTGGCTCGAAATCTGGGGCTCCAGGCTGGTGTCATGTGTTGGCCCCCCTGAGCTGCAGCAGAAATGGTCCTGGAGCTAGGATTGGGGGGGACTGGTATCTGACTCTGCACTCATTGGATTAATTTTTATTGAATTCCCACTGTGTTCTGGGCCTTGGAGACAAGGTGTGGAGAGGCTGGCAGGAAAACCCACTCATAGCACAAGGTGGAGCCCGCTGAGCAGCCTGAGAGCAGGAGGAGGTCTGTCTTTCTCGGCTCCGTGTCCCAGCGCAGAGCCTGGCACACAGGAGGTATGCGGGACGTATTGGATGGGGTTGTGGAGGCGAAGGGCCTTCTCTGAACACATCAACACTGGAGCAGAGGGGAGACAGAAAGACTGAATTTATAACCACTTTCTATTCTGAAAACTCCCCGGTTGCAGGTGAGGGGTTAAAGAAAAGACAGGAAACTGGGGACCAGGGTTTTGGTTCTCAGGCTCATCACCACATCTTCTTTTCTTCTCTTTTTCTTCCAAATTTGTGTTTGGCTCACCCTTTCCAAGTTCTGCTTTTAAAAATGCTGGAAAATGCCCCCAGGGGTGACCATGTGCCATCAGCAGACAGGGATGGAGGGAAGAAGGAAGAGGGGCCAGAAATAACTGGTGTTATAGGGCTGCCCTTCAAGACCACGGTGGGCTGTGACCCTTGGTAGCCCCCTCTGGTCACCCATCAATGAAAGTAAAAAAAGCACCAAACCCTCTGAGTTTGAAAGTGCCCCAGCTGACCCTGAAACAGCTTCCTGGACAACCTTTCTGGTCTTGTCACATATTTATGTTTATTGGAAGGCTAGTTTTTTCTTCTTCTATTTTTTCATCCTTTCATTAAAAAATATGTTCTTCCATTGCCAAATAAAACCACCGTCTTGTCCTAAAAATCCAAGCAATATATTATTCCTTTATCAGTAGGCTAGTTTTCTCATTTACTGATTTCTCTTAAGTAAATTTAAATGATGTTTACACTAAGGCAGTGTAAGAATGCATGCTTAAGGTAACAAACTTAATGATGTAGAAGTGTAAAAGGAAAATTACTGGAACAGTACCTTCACATCTCATCTTCCCCCCAATTCCACTTGCATCCAGGCCTCTGAAATGGGTTTTGTTTTCTAGATAAGGAGACTCTCGGGAACTTCAAAGACCCAGTCCTCAAAGCCCTTGTTCGGTTGAGGGAGGTGGCCCTTTCTAGTGACAGGGTCATGGGCTGAGGATCTGGATTGGATGGTTGGTTCTGCCATTGATTTGCTGTGTGACCCTCAGGCATTCACATAACCTCTTTGAGTCTCTTGCTGTGTGACCCTCAAGCATCCACATAGCCTGTCTGAGCCTTGGTGACATCCTTCCTAGGCTACCCAGGAGGAAAATTGCGATCTGGACTCTGAGCCCCTGGCATGAGTCACTATCCTGCAGACAGCCCAGGTGACTGTGTTATGTTGTGGGCTTGGCAGGTTGGGGACCAGATTCTGGAGGTGAATGGGCGGAGCTTTCTCAACATCCTGCATGACGAGGCAGTCAGGCTGCTCAAGTCATCCCAGCATCTCATCCTGACCGTGAAGGACGTCGGGAGGCTGCCCCACGCCCGCACCACCGTGGACCAGACCGAGTGGATCGCCAGTTCCCGGATCGGGGACGCTGCCGCCAGCTGCGCAAGGTGCGGCCGTGCCGCGCTCTCACTCTGAGCCCCAGGATCCCAGGGCCGTTCCTGAAAGCCAGTAACAGCCCCTTCCACCCCTGCACCACGCTCTGGGCCCCGAGCTGTGGGGACTGCCCCGGTTCCCTGAGCCTGAGGTCCCACCCCAGGCTCCCTCCCGTTTGCGGGGCCTGACCATGGGCACATCCCCTTTGCTCTTCTGGCCTCAGTTTTCCTTGGAAAGCTGAACCGCAGCCTCCAGTTCGCTCGCTCTTTACTTGCTGTTTAGCAAATCTCATAACTTCCTTTTTGGCCCTTAGTTGCTTTGTCTGAAAAGTGGGAATCCTAACTGCGGCCCGCATTCCAGGTGTGTGGATAAGGATCCCACGAGTGAGTTGCGTGAAAGGGTCTTGGGAGTCATGACGTGAGAGATAGTTGCCAGGTGGCTGCAGAGCTGCTAATAATGTAAGGTGTCACCTTTGGCTTTCCATTTGAAATCCCGAACTGACTGGCGTCCCCCAAGCCGAACACACCCAGGGCATCTCTCTCTCCCTTTCTTCATCCCCTCCTTCCTGTCTTCCTTTCCTTCCCAGTACAGTAATTTTTAAAAATTAGTTACCAACATTTAAAAAGACATCAGGTTTCCCATGGGCGGGGAGGGGGAGAACACCTGGATTTCTGGCTGCTTCTTGAAAATCGGGGATTCTGGAAGCTTGAGACCACATTTTTTTTCATGGAAACAGACTGGAAGAGAGCGGCACCTGCAGGCTGTTTCTCAGCATCTCCAGGTGCCCCCGTCGTCACCCTCCCTGGGCTGGCCTGACCCCGAGACCACGTGGCACTTATTATTTAGTCTCTCCTCTGCGTGTTACCTGACTTGGCCCTACAGGGCATGAAACAACTCAGCAGACCACCTTTTCCTTGCCTGGTTTTGGAAGTGCCATCCACATGGTTGGTCAGGAGTTCAGAAACTGCCCGTCTGTCCAGGGCCTGATATTCCCTTGAGAGGGCCTGGTGAGCGCGGCCCGTGGTTCTCCCAAAGTTTCATTCCTCTCGCTGTAAAGCAGCCATCCCCTGGCCCGTGCCTGTTTGAACTGCTCAGACATCAGGCTGAACGTGCTTGTCTTTCTTCGTAGGTTTCCCGGGGATCTCACAGCAGAAGGGACGAACAAGGTACGCTGCCCTCTGTCTGCGGGCATCTTTGGCTTCTTCACTGGTGCCCGAGTGGGGAGCTCTGGGTCCAGCAGGGTGGGCAACCGGCCGACTGCCTGCGTAGCCTCCTTCCCACACTCATGGGAATGTTCCAGGCCACCAGGTTCCAGGCATCACCCTGGACCCCGGAGTTAGCGGCACGAACAGCACAAATCAGGTCCCCACCCTCGTGGTGGTCACACCCAGTGAAGGAGACACACATCAAAGTGAAGCAAACCTGCGTGCGTATCTCATCAGCAAAGATGTTCAGTGCCTTCCAAGAAAGGCGCCAGGTCTTAGGAGAGAGAACGGCAGATGTTTAGGTGCGGGGAGGGCAGAGGGAGAGGGCGAAGGCTCTCTAAGGTGGCAACACAGTGTCTGGGCTGTAAGCTGAACATGAAGTGGTGGTAGTGAAATCAGAGTCTGGGCAGGAGCTGGAGGGGAGGATGCAGTCAGAGGGCACAGCACGTGCAAGGGCCCTGGGGCAGGTGCCACGCATGGCTTGTTGGTGGGATCGTCAGATCCCATAGGACTTAGTGAGCCGGGGAAGAGGTTTAGCTGCTAAGCCAAATGGGGTGCCATTGAAAGGCTTCACCAGGGGGGCAACATGAGATCTATGTTTTCACGAGGTCACCTCAGCAGCTCTGTG